>NW_015505271.1:1650537-1652113 GCF_001515645.1 Sinocyclocheilus grahami | reverse complement strand
GATCTTCATGTCTGCCATGCAAATCAACTGTTCCTGCTCATTCCCAGACTGAATCTCTTCACTCCACTTTCCCTAATTGTAGATTCAATTATTAGATTTGTCAGTATTAATATTTTTAGGCTTAGATTTTTTGGGGGGGATCAAACTGTAACACAGTGTGTCCCAACCAGACACGACGCGATAAAAAGTTTTTGTCCTAACCACCCGCGACAGCGACATGTGACAATAAGCACATGGGATTCTACACTGAACAAAATTATAAACGCAACACTTTTGTTTTTGCCCCCATTTTTCATTAGAGCTGAACTCAAAGATCTAAGACTTTTTCTATGTACACAAAAAGCATATTTCTCTCAAATATTGTTCACAAATCTGTCTAAATCTGTGTTAGTGAGCACTTCTCCTTTGCCGAGATAATACATCCGAACACAGGTGCATTTTATTGATGGCATTTTGAATGCACAGAGATACCGTGACGAGATCCTGAGGCCCATTGTTGTGCCATTCATCCACGACCATCACCTCATGTTGCAGCATGATAATGCACGGCCCCATGTTGCAAGGATCAACTGCGTGAGGCAAATGGTGGTCACACCAGATACTGACCCCCGTGTTATGTGACCATTCATGCAAACTGTAGCATCATGCTACATAAGACAATAAATAAGATTTATATTCCGCTTTTACTCAAAACTCACTTTAAACCACTATCGAGTGTTTGTAATAACTTCCGATTGCCGTCTAACAGGGCCGGATTTACGCATTGCTCAAGACATTGAGCAAATAAATATAACAAACAATAGGGTACAAAATGACAAACTATTTCCATGTCTTCCACCTTTTTTATGTAGGTTACTGAAATCACGCTTTCTTTCTCCCAGTCTCTCTCACAGACGCACACACAGTGCAGACACGCGGAGACATGAACAGTAACTTCTTGTCAGCGCTGCACCGCGAATTTATCAGTAAAATAGTTTCGCAGCTGAAAAGCTACATGACATTTCTCAGTAGGCTATTAATAGACGCTGGTGCTGAGAGACGCATAGACACAGGTATTCACACGCACTTAGTCTCTCTCTCTCTCTCTCTCTCTCTCTCTAATAACCGCATTAGACTGCATTAATAACTGCGTAAGCCTGCATATCAATGGCTCAAGCCTCTGTTATCAGCTCTAAAATGACGTTTTGGACTTTGCAATGGAAGGTTTGGGATGAGGTGCGTAAAAAAACGAGATTTTTTTTTCTCACACGAGATTTCAGGACGGAAACATGTCAAATGTCTTGAAACAAATGATCTGAACAATGTCTTGATGTGTGGTTGGGACTCCAGGCCGTTAAAATTATTAGAGAAATAATGCACTCCCGGAGGTGGTTATGTGGCCACGACTATATGGTTTGGTCTTAGTTCTCAAACAAATGAAGAACTATTTGATTTTTATTGACTGAACGCAAGCGCTTATTCCGATAGAAAAGACTGTATCGGTTTCCACTGATTAAGAAATATTTTTATTTGCTTGGGTGGTAATATTAGGTCTATTATATTAATAGGGAAGGGGGCCCAAAAATGTGTTTTTTCT
>NW_015505271.1:1629589-1648494 GCF_001515645.1 Sinocyclocheilus grahami | reverse complement strand
TCACTCACTCACTCAAAACTGTTCAGTCCATTCACATTTTATTTATCTATTTTCCGTGTCCACTTTTCTTTTCTACCCACTCACCATGTTTTTGCTGTCACATCGTATCTACACTGGACGCGACAAAGCATTGCAAATCATTTGAACGTTGTGTCAGTACGTTATAAATAGAACGAGTCAGCAGTTTACTGTCGGGGATTTGCCGCATCCAAGACAGCATCACTGATTATAACAGTTCTATTTATTGCGTCGCGTCGCGCCGCTGGCGTCCGGTTGTAGACACGATGTAAGTTAATGTAGCTTTCTGATGCTGCGTTTGAATTTTCATGCCACATTATTTGAAATTAGCGCGGGCCAAACTTTTTTCTCTCGCGGGCCGCCTATTGAGGAACCCTGTTCTAGTTGATGTGACATGTCATAATGATTTTGTAATTCTGCCTATTATGTCAGAATTATGATTTTTATGTATAAATTATTATTATTATTATTAATGTGGAAGAAATGGGGTTCTATAACTTTGTTGACAGTACTTTTTTTTGCTCATTTTTAGAATAATGTTAGATGTGGGCTATAAACCTTTAAAATAAACTAATTTCATTTATTTACTGTTAATAAGTTACTATGTTAACTTTAATATCCTTAAAAGATACATTTTATAAACATTTTCACACAAAAAAAAACCTGGACCACATTTTTGAACAGCCCTGGCTTAGAGCATTTACACCTTCAAAACCATTGGTAGTGCTTTTATCAATATTTCAGCCATGTCGTAGAGGTTGCTGCTGGAGCATTAAATCAGAAATGTGCAGTGGCAAAGGGTTTTAATGGCTATTTTATAGCTCTACACTTTAATTTCTCCCAAAATTGTTGTAAAGTCTCTGTGACTGTGGAATGCAGCTTACTGTTCTAAGAACTGAAAGTATTATCTTTCTAAGAATTAAATGATTTTTTTTCAATCTTTTGAATCTTAGATTACTTCATCTCCTTGTTTGATTAGGCACTGCAGTTGTAAACATTTAACAGAGAGTCAAGGACCAAAGATGATCTATTTCTCTTTAAACCCAGCCAGACTCATTTGGATGTCCGTATAGTTTAGACATATCTGCCATACCTCTGTTAGCTGTCAGCTGGATCCAAGCACTGCAACAGCAATACTTGGCAGATGTTATTTGAGGGAGTTTATTTGGGCTTGGGAGTGTTACAAAATCAGAATTCTTCAGCTCTAAATCATTCTAAGTATGTGCTTGTGCTTTGTGTCATAAGGACCACTGGAACTGAAAAGTGCTGAAGGTGTAAAGCCGGGTGTCTTCTGTCTGTACAAGTAGTTTTGCTAGATCAGCAGTTAGGAGAAATATTCCTTGCCAGTAACAAAAGTGAGATTTATGAACTATTACTTGAGAGGATGGTGGGAAATACTAAATAATGGACAATTTGATAAAGTCATTTTGTGCTGGTTTTTGGGCTCTTTTTATTATTACATATAATATTTAATTACAATTTTAAAGAAGGCAATAGGGATGTCACGATACCAAATATCTTGTAGTCGGTACAGATACCACCAAAAGTACTCGATACTCGGTACCCAAATCGATACTACAGTAATAAAAGAACAATAATACTTTAACATTTTAACCCTTTAACATTGCAAAAACACAACATTAGTGGCACTTGGCCTTCAAATAATAAATAAAATGAAGCCGTTCAGCATAGTGTTGACATGTACATTGAAACCTTTGATGCTCTTCACAGACACTCAAACAAATATGGGAGCATTTGAAAGCAGCCGCCTGTCAGCGGGTACTACCGGTACTGGAAAGGCAGGTTTCGTTACGTTTAAAAAATTTAAGTATTGACTTGGTACCCAAGTACCGGTACTTTTGACAACACTAGCAGGCAATGTGTGCAAGATATTTTGAGTTCTCATGGTTTTGCAATACTAATGTTTAACGATTAACCTATTAATCGATTGTTAAAGGGATAGTTCACCCAAAAATAAAAATGTTGTCATTGTGTACTCACCCTCATATCTACTTTTATGTGCCATAGAAGAAAGGAAGTCATACAGGTTTGAAACATTTACTGTCGAGTAAATGTTGACAGAATTTAAATTTTATGGGTGAACTATCTCTTTAATTTTAGTGTCAGTTGATTATAAATAATTTAGCAAACTTGTAACATGTAAATATAGCTTGCTTTTTATTAGCCATTTTGTTGCACTAATGTATCTTGTTATTCTTTCCAGGCAGTCCAGACTCCTCGTCCTACTGTGAAGGATGGGCGTGAAAACCTTCACTCACAACTCCCCCAGTCACAGCCAGGAGCTTTTGGATAAGCTCAACACCCTACGCAGTGAGGGCCACTTCTGTGACGTCACTATTCGCGTACAAGGCCAGATGTTCTCGGCCCACAAGGTAGTGCTAGCTTGCTGTAGTGACTTCCTTCGAGCAAAGCTCTCTGGGAAGCCGGCTGAAGAAGACACTGTAATTGTAGGCGAAGATAACAAACATGTGCTAGATCTTCAACACGTGACGGTCGCCGGTTTCGCTCCTCTTCTGGAATACGCTTACACATCAACCCTGTCCATTAGTACGGAGAATATCATCGACGTACTAGCAGCAGCTAGCTACATGCAGATGTTTGCGGTGGCCAACACTTGCTCTGAGTTCATGAAGTCCAGTATCCTGTGGAACTCGGCATCCTCGGGAGCAGGAGGCCCCAGTAGCATCCAGCCTCCAGTTTTACACAGGCCCCAAGAAACCCCTGAAGGCCATGCGAGCTGCACCCTTGCCCCTGTAGATGCCCTCTCGCCATCTCCGGTCTCGTCTGAGTGCAGTGTACCAGAGCGGCCCATCCCTGTGTGCCGCGAGTCTAGACGCAAGCGCAAAGGCTTTGCGAGCCCGCAACCAGCATCCTCAACCTCTCCACAAGTCCCCAACCCTTCTCCATCCTCTTCCTCCTTCCCAGAGAGTTCAGCCCAGGCTCTGGAACCATCTCTGTCCTTCTCCTGGACATACCCCTTTGGTATGGACCGGCGGTTTGCATCAGATAAGTCAAAACTACCCGAAGGTCTCCTGGAACCATCTGGAGGGGGGCAGGACTCTAGTGGACGGGCATTGGTGGAGTATCTGGCTTGCGAGGGCCCACGTGTAGGGGGCGTGGCAGGGGTGGAGGAGGAGGAAGAAGAGGATGTGCAGGTGAAGGTGGAGAGGCTGAGTGATGAAGAAGTGCATGAAGAAGCTTCTCAACCAGTCAGTGCTCCACACAGTTCTCTGAGTGACCAGCAGACAGTTCCTGGCAATGAACACACCCATGAGGATCTACTAATCAGCCCTCAGTCCTCATCCATTGGTAAGACTCTTTAGTCTTACACACTTACCTAATAGTGATACTCTAAATTTATTTTGATATTTTGGTTATTTTGTAAAATATCATGTGGTGTGACTCCCAAATACGTAATGACGTTTATTTATTAATAATTCATAAAAAAATTATAAAAAAAACTTGAAAAATACACAACTGTTTTTTAAAGTGTTAGGTCAGTAAATGTTTATTTATTTTTTTAACAAAGCATGAAGAAGCTTCTCAACCAGTCAGTGCTCCACACAGTTCTCTGAGTGACCAGCAGACAGTTCCTGGCAATGAACACACCCATGAGGATCTACTAATCAGCCCTCAGTCCTCATCCATTGGTAAGACTCTTTAGTCTTACACACTTACCTAATAGTGATACTCTAAATTTATTTTGATATTTTGGTTATTTTGTAAAATATCATGTGGTGTGACTCCCAAATACGTAATGACGTTTATTTATTAATAATTCATAAAAAAATTATAAAAAAAACTTGAAAAATACACAACTGTTTTTTAAAGTGTTAAATGTTTATTTATTTTTTTAACAAAATTAATACTTTAATTTAGCAAAAATGCATTAAATTGAAAAAAGTGACAATAATGACATTTATAATGTTACAAAAGATTTATATTTCAAATAAATGTTAATAAACTTCTATTCATTAAATAATACAGAAAAATATCAGAAACCATTTTCAACGATAATAATATATGTTTCTTGCTCCAAATCAGCATATTAGAATATTTTCTGAAGAGTTTCTGAAAATTCAGCTTTGGCATCACCGGAATAAATAACAAAACAGAAAACAGTTATTGTAATTAATGTGAAATTATTTTACAATATTAGTTTTACTTATTTTTGTCATATGAATGCAGCCTTGGTGAGCAAGAGTCCTCTTTCAAAAACAAAGAAAAATCTTACTAGTCCTAAAATTTTGCATAGAAGTGTTTATTTCAAAACCCTTTTGCAATTATGATGTGTACATATCCTTGCTTGCACATGACATTTAAGTCATTAACTGACACCTTCCTGTAAATGGTCTAAAAGATCTTCCAAACCATATGAAATCAACCAGGATACAAAGAGTACATTTATAAGAACTTGGAAAAGTGTTTTAGAAATCAAGTTTAAAACATATGTAACATTTTTTTATTGTAAATAAATATGTCATTGAGCCAAGTGTATTTGTCTTTAGTGAGTCAGTAGATTATCAGACATAATTTTCCTGCTCTTTCACTGTATCAGCCTTATGTTTACTTAACGTATATACCTCATACAGTATTTATCACACTGACACACTGAGTTTAACTGGAATAGAGGTTCAAAAACAATGTTCTGCACTTTCTTCAGGCTCCCTGGATGAGGGGGTGACAGAGGGTCTCCAATCCATGCAGGGCACTCCGAACACTACTGGTCACATGGAGGAGGATGAGAGGTAAGAGCCCTTTGGGTGTCTGTGTTGTTTTTACAGAGTATCCTTTTACGTCATCTCACTTTTATGATTGAACTAAAGGGCCCCTCTGAGGAGGGACATAATTTTTCAGTCTTCTCATCATTGTCTGTCCTCCTCAAGTATACTTATTTCTAAGCAGTAGAGGCTTCTGTGATATTGTAGTGGCTATTAAGATGAGGATTTCTTGCCAAGAGGCCAGAGAAGCTAGTTGGCAGACTTTCTGGAAACTTATTGGACCTGGATTTGCCTTTTGGAATACTGGAAGAGTAGTGAAATGGTATGATGCAAAACAAATGGTATAAAAAAGACACTGCTTTCCGTCTGAGCAGTGAAGTCTGCTTTGATATGACAACTTGATGTGCCTGACTAAATGTGCTATATGTTAGCCTTAAACATTTGTGGGGTGATCTCTGTGGATCTGTAGACAAAGGAAAGAGTAATGGTAGCATGAATACAAGTAAAATACTCAGTAGGCAATTTGAAAGGAGGGCGTTTCTGAAGCTTGGTGCTGACATGACCGTCATAGTGACAACAGCCAATCACATTAGTCTTCTGGTGTTGCATGAACGCGATTGGCTAGCATCTGCGCTAGGGTATTTGCATAAGGCGATCTGATTGGCTGATGCCTGCATTGCCGCTTGAAAAGTTGAAAAGTTTTCAACTTCTGCCGCGATCAAAGTAAATTCATTTCGCCAACGCTTGACGTCACTCCATTCAAAGTAAACGAGAGGCGTTGACGCTGACGCCCCGTGTGAATGGGGCGTCAGTCTCTGTGTGCAGTTGGCATCTACCGTAATTAGTCACTTTTCCTCTTTTCCTGTCACTCTTTCTCCAGGCTGGAGAATGTCCAGTACCCATACCACCTGTACATTAGCCCCTCCACTCGCCCAGGACTCAACGGTCCTGAACGGCCCTTCCAGTGCCCTACATGTGGCGTCCGCTTCACTCGAATACAGAATCTCAAGCAGCACATGCTCATCCACTCTGGTGAGAGAACCTCTGCTATTACAGGACTCCACATTGACAGAGGCATTGCGTGTGAATAGAAAGATAACTTTTTTACATGTTGTTTTTTTCAAGGGGACTCAAGTAGGGCTGGGCAATAAACAGTATCATATTGAGATTACAATAAAATTGATGTCGATAATGATAAGCTCTGGGCATTTTTAGTCTATGGATTAATCTGTCACACAGCAGAAATAAACACAACAGCAAATCAGTGCATGCCACTAATATCACTAATTTCAGCATCTGCCATCTCAATATATAAAGACATGAACACATGAACTTCATCTCCATCAGAGTTGTTCTGAGAGTCACTTCACAAGCTTTTCACCATTTAATTTGAGAAAAACTACTGTCAACTACACACTGAAACTCAACAATCTTCACAACAACCCGTCAAAATAAAAGTTAAATTTAACTTGACGAAATAACAGAAATATATTACTATTGTGTATGAAAATGTACTTCTCAAAGTAAAATCGTATATATATAATAATTATTATAATAATAATATTATTATTATTTTTAAGCAGTATCGTACAACCAAGGTATTTTTTTCATTCATGTTTCAATTAATGGTAAACGAATACTGTGATAAATATTGCTATCATATGATGTGGGAAAAAATTTAGTCATATTATTTTTGGCCATATTACCCAGCCTACTTAAGAGTAAAAACACTATATTATTATTACTATAATCTTATTAGGTCATGTAGTGTTTGCAGACCTCTGTGGATTACTTGTGTCTATGAGCATTTTGCTAATACTTCAACTACTGAAGCTTTATTGTTAAAATGTTTTAGGACAGCTGACAACCTTTCATACAAGAACATGGAAAAGCTTAATATCGGGCCCTGTATTACATACACTTCTTGTTTGGAGAAGAGTACATTATGATTCACCCTAATCTACTTGCTAGTTTATACAGAGGTGCCGTTTTGTTTGCTGTTGAATGTCCAAACAGAACTCCTCTTTACGGCGATTAGTTATGGACTGGTGAAAGTGATTGCATGCAATTGGTTTAGTTGTGGCTTATGTGAACTACATGACATATACTGCTAGACTGAACCTTCACAATAAACATCCTGGCTTATTTGCATGAGTAGAAAGATGTGTTTAGTTTTTTTGTCCTTTTTTTTTTTTTAGCAGGTGTAGCTCAGTTAGCACACAACCTACTTAAACAAAGACACATTCTTTTTGCGGTCCTTTCAGTCTCATTCAACTTCATTGTCATCATTATTTACCCATTATCCCCGGTTTTCTGATATAGTTGACTGTAATCTTTTACATATTTCTTCTACAGGTATTAAGCCATTCCAGTGTGACCGCTGCGGGAAAAAGTTTACGCGGGCTTACTCCCTGAAGATGCACCGGCTGAAGCACGAAGGTAAACGCTGTTTCCGGTGCCAGATCTGTAGCGCCACTTTCACTTCCTTCGGTGAATATAAGCATCACATGAGGGTGTCTCGCCACATCATCCGCAAGCCTCGGATTTACGAGTGCAAAACGTGCGGCGCCATGTTTACCAACTCCGGCAATTTAATCGTACATCTGAGGAGTCTCAACCATGAGGCGTCAGAACTAGCAAACTACTTCCAGAACAGGTGAGGAGGAGCTGAACATTCTAAGAAAATTTGTAGAAGTACAAATTTAGTTTTGTTCGGTCGGCCGTTCATCCCATGTTGAGGTAGCAGAAACGTTTTTTGAATTAGGGGTAGAAATGATCTAACTGCATTGAACAATATGTGTAGTAAGTAAAATTACAATAAGGTTTAATTCGTTAGTTAATGCATTAGGTGTCATGACCTAACAATAAACAGTACTTTAAGGCATGTATTAATATTGATTAATGTTAATTTCACAAAGATTTAATCGTACATCTGAGGAGTCTCAACCATGAGGCGTCAGAACTAGCAAACTACTTCCAGAACAGGTGAGGAGGAGCTGAACATTCTAAGAAAATTTGTAGAAGTACAAATTTAGTTTTGTTCGGTCGGCCGTTCATCCCATGTTGAGGTAGCAGAAACGTTTTTTGAATTAGGGGTAGAAATGATCTAACTGCATTGAACAATATGTGTAGTAAGTAAAATTACAATAAGGTTTAATTCGTTAACATTAGTTAATGCATTAGGTGTCATGACCTAACAATAAACAGTACTTTAAGGCATGTATTAATATTGATTAATGTTAATTTCACAAAGAAAAATAAACTTGCATTCAAAAGTTACGTACAAGATTTTATATATCTCTTATGCTCGATCAAAAACACAGTAATATTGTGAAATATTACTACAATTTAAAAGATTTATTTTCTATTTAAGCTGAATTTGCAGCAGCCTTCAGTGTCACATGATCCTTCAGAAATCATTTTATTATTCTGATTTGGTGCTCAGGTTACATTTCTTATTGTCAAGGTTGAACATGATTTTTGTGGAAATCGTGATGCATTTTTTTCAGGATTCTTTGATGAATAGTTCAAAAGAACAGCATTTATTTGACATAAAACATAACAACATAAGTCTTTCCTGTAACTTTTAATCAATTTAATGCATCCTTACCGCATACAAGTATCAATTTCTTTAATAAAATCTTACTGGCCTCAAACTTTTGAACGGGAGTGTACATTTATTAACAAATTAACATTAGGTCATGTATTGTGAACATACATTAATTAACAATGACCAGTAGTTAACCTGGATTAATCAATTGATACCTAATGCATTAATGTCAACTGATTGAACCTTTTTGTAAAGTGTTCCTGGTTAAACATTGTGTATTTTCAAAGACAGCTGAAGATGACGGGTTTTTCTCATTGAGGTGTGATTGACAAAATGCATCCCTCAGATGAAATGTCTTTCCTGCTTAGTTTTAAGAGGTTTACCGCAGTCCAGGGTTACACCCAGTTGCATTGTGCTGCATTTGGCAGAACATTATTCGATGAATAGAGCTTTCAGGAAATCAAAGCATCTCCTCTATTGACTCTCCTGATTAGTATTATGACAAGTACAGTGTTGATCTGTTTCTGACTAGCTTTAACACATGGGCACACACCCTTCAGTTTTCCTTTTATTCTGTTCTCAAAATGGCACGTGTATTCCTCCTAGATGTGTTCTCCAGAGAAAACCAACTAAGCGGCTTTCCTGTTTGAAAACAAGTATTTTCTAAATGGAATAATCATGGCTTTGATTCCATTTTGGAAGTAGTGAGAGTTGGACTGTGTAATAGGAAAAGAAACACTGAGATGTAAACATTTGGAGTGAGCAGGGAAATCAATCCTACATCAGCTAATTACTGCTGAATAGGTTTTTTTAAATGTGAAGTTCTCAAAAAAGCTCAGTGGAATCATTGTCTATGGTTCTGAGGAGACTCTAAGAGACATTCTTCTGAGGTAATCTTCATGACGGTAGCCCTTCATTAAAGCAGAGGGAATGGAGTCAGGTGCTTTTATTCATTGAGCTCCTGCTACACGTAGATTCCCTTATTTCATTCAACTGTTTATTTAATTTAAGCCCTCTCTCTTAGGATCTGTGTTCTATTCATCTTTGTCAGGCACAAATAAACAGCGTCTATGCAAGTTACAGTGCTGAGGCAATAGTTTGGCTCTGGCATGTGCTTATTAAGAAAGGGAGTGGTCGTGTACTGTATGCTGATAAAGTTTTATGTGTTGCGATTGCAAGAAACAGCCAGCATTACAGCCATAGTTTTCAGAGATCTTTACTTTCAGGGACTTCATTTTTAAGTGTAATTTTAAGATGAGAAAAAACGTACAAATTGCTAACTCGGTTATTTAGATGTCTCACATATTTTAAATATATATTTTAAATTCATTTTTGTAATAATTGTTTTAAAAAAATAATTTTAATACCTAACTTAAAGTTTCTGTTAAGAACCTTTCATTTGAAAATCAGTGTTAAGAGTGCAACATCTTGCTGTGAAAAAATAGGAAATTATGTCTAAATCCTATTCATGGATTAAGCTATTAGTGTTTGAATTGTGATCGCTTGCTATATCACTTTTTCTGCCAAGCCACAATCCTCAATCTAGTTTTAAAGCTTCAATTTTGACTTTTGTTTAGATAGCTGGACTGTTTTGCCAGAGGACATTTTGCCAAAATGTATTGTTAGACTTGAACATGCTAGGACTGGCTGTCTGTAAAAAAAAAAAAGAGGATCCAAAGATTCTTAGACTCATATACCAAACTTGGAACACAATCTTTGATGAATCATAAAAACTTATTTTTTTGACAAATAACATTTGAACTTGTGTCTGAGTGGTTTGACATCCTCAGATTGTGGCTTCACAGAGGAGACTGAAAGCAATAACTTTTACTTTTACCTACTTTTGTGTTTTAGTCCCATTAAGCAAGTATTTTTTATAAAAATGTTTGAGATTATAGTGCTTAGAAATAAATGAAGGTACTAAGATTCTGAAAGTTTATTAAACTTTTCAGTTTTACCTTACGTGGAGTTAGTATTGTCGGCAGACATGATTTTCTGAACATTGGCCCATCTCTCCCTTTGTTGCCCTAGTGAGTTCCTCCTCCCAGACTACCTGAGTCACATGCAAGAGGAAGAGGGGCTGGGACACTTTGAGATGAGTGAGCAGACCTTTGAAGCTTCTTCATCCTCTTCCTCAGTCCAAACAACAGTTATCTCTCAAGTTTCCTCTACCATGAACTATGACAACCACACTTCTGCACCTCCTTCCCAAACCCCAAACCCCAGGTCAGGGCACGGAGGAGAGGCCGCACAAGTGGACCATCCGAAGTCCACTGCTGTTGTGACCTCTCTGCAAGACCCGGAGGAAGACGAGGGAGAGAAGGACAGAGGTGGAAGAAAGAAGAAGAAAAGACTAGTGTCAATTACAATTGAGTGAAAACATTCCATACCTGTAAACATGTATAATAACAGTCAATGTCCTGTTGCCCACTCAATACTTCTGTTGTTGACGGCCTATTATACTCTCAGAAAAAAAGGTACAAAAGCTGCCATTGGGGCGGTACCTTTGAAAAAGGTACACCTTTGTACTTTATTTATAAGTGTGCATATTAATATCTTAAAAGTATTAGTACCTAAAATTTATATATTAGTACTACAGATGCACTGATCAACGGGCCAGGGACCGGAATTAGCCGATTTTCCGCATGATCAGCCCAGACCGGTGACCGGCTGGTCAATCTCACGTCGTGTCGATTCTGAGCAGTCCATTTTGACGTCACAGCTATGCTCATGCGACTCACATCCGCGTGTAAACTTGGAAGTTCTTCACTGTGAGTGAAGAATACACAACGTTTGCAATTTGTTATACGTGTAAGGCCAGAGTAAACTGAGGGGGGGACCACAGGGCTTGATTACGCTTGTCCGGGACAAGCCAAGTAGATGGAGACCTCCAAAATGGGGTGTGACCTCCAAAACTGGGTGTTAACTCCAAAAGGGGGCGGGATCTCCACATGCAAGAGTTAGTAAATTAATCAGCATTTCTTGCATAAAGTTGAATTAATATTACATCAAATGTAAGCTAATGTGAAATATAAAGTTACTAAATATGCTTTTAAACATGTTTAATTTAGGTTTCCTTGGCCCTGTCCCACCACAACGCTCTGGAGTTATAGCCGGTTAAAGCTGGATCTTTGGGGAACGATAGCTCCCGACTGATTTGCCCGACTGGACAAGAAGTCTGATTAAAACGTCAATAACAAAAATAACTAAGGAAACTTGGCCATCAAAAATGTTTGTGCGAGAATGATTGTGATTTTATTGCATTCAGTGTAAACGGAGACTAATAATGTATTGATGTCTTGACAGATGAGGGTTGTGCTGAGTGAGAGAGAGTGAGAGAGAGACTCGTGCAGAAATCAAAACAAATGAGTGCAACAACACACACAAAGTAACTCACAGAAAGTTAGAGAACCATACTGCTGCAGAAGGTAAGCAACATTACAAGACCAAGATGTTTCCCCAAATATCAACATGATTGCAATGTGACACTGATTTTATACCATAGTAGTGTAATAAACAAGTTAAAATTAAATGACTTTTTAGACACAAAATTTACTGTTTTTGCTCAATTACGCTGACAAAAATAGTTCCAATCAAAGCCACAGCAGAACTGTTGTGTGTCTCCGAGCAACACAGCGGGATTACGTTACTGAATGAATCCACGTTTTTGAATGAATAGAGTGAGTCAATGATTCAGTATCCCATTTATACTGAATCATTCATGAGTCAGTTGCCTAGTTTATGAATGAATCAGCCATTTGAACTAATCGGTTGAATGAATGACTAAATGACTCACTCATTAAAACAGGTATTTGCTGCCAACTACTGGTGGTTTGGTTTCATATTAAAAGTATCCTTGCTTTTTTCCCAACATTTCTTATTTGTATGTTCAAAGAAATTATTTAAAACATTAATCTTATGACATTAGTTATGCATTTGTAATTTAGCGGTGTAAATTCATTTATGGCACCTCAGCTAAATCAAACAGCCTAATAAAAATACATCTAATGCCACTTCAGATGCAGCTTCTGTTTCCTCTGCAGTGGAAGGATAGAGTTTGTTAATACTGATTTCATTTGAATGGTAACAACTCTACAGTTTCTTATTATTCTAACTGAATTAATTGACACAATTTAAGAATTTGATGTGAAAGATGAGACATACATTTAATAAGGTTAGGGGAAAAATGCCCATTTATAAACAGTGGGAAATGACATCTGTTTTGTTATATACAGCAGTGGTTCCCACTGCATATTTTGCATATCTCTTTTTTTTTCTGACACACCCATTTCAGGTCTCTGAGTCTACTAATGAACTGATGATCTGAATCAGGTGTGTTTTATTAAGGAGACATGGAAAACATGCAGTGTTGGGGGGGCTTCAGGTATGTGGTTGGGAACCCCTGATATACAGCAACTAATTTCTACCTCTTTCCAGTCACAGAGCACTTTATTTTGAGAGTTGGTTAAGTGAGAGAGCATCTGTAACTTAGTCCAGATTGGGGGGGAACTGTAATGTTTAATTATTTCTTTTATTATGTATTTCTTTTTTTTTCTTTTCTTTTTTTTTATTATTTATTTTTTGCATTGAAAAAAAAAGCAGATTTTTGTTTTTATACGATGCCAATTATAGTTCTTAGAAAGAAAACCGGAATCGGCAGGCCACACTTACAAATAAAATTGGAAATCGGAATCGGCCAAGTAAATTGCAATCGGTGCATCTCTAATTAGTACCTAAATGGTTAATTTTAGTACCTTTTGAAAAGGTAATGCCCCAATGACAACTTTAGTATTTTTTTTTCTGAGAGTGTATGATTTAACCGCTTAAAAACTTGGTGTTTCATTATGAAAAAGTGCAATGCCTTTTAATTTGTGGGGGTTACTTTAAAATTGTTGTAGTATCTCATTTGATTTGGATTTACATAGAAATATCTCTGATAGACGATCATGGTTCTAAATTTAAAAAAGAAAAAAAAACTTGAAATAAATGTGACACTTTTTATTAGTAGCCCATTAATATCTGTGACTATAATGATTTTTTTCACATTTGTTTTATATTTAATTATATTTTTATTACATAATTCTTGTTTTTAACCGTTTTGTGGCAGTCTGTTGAAAATAATCAAATTGTATACTTTTTTTTTTTTTTTAATGATGTTCAACCATGATTGAT
This sequence comes from Sinocyclocheilus grahami, assembly GCF_001515645.1. Classification (NCBI taxonomy): domain Eukaryota; kingdom Metazoa; phylum Chordata; class Actinopteri; order Cypriniformes; family Cyprinidae; genus Sinocyclocheilus; species Sinocyclocheilus grahami. Next base: position 1,635,012 of record NW_015505271.1, on the reverse strand, counting down.
GGTCTCCATTTATTATGCAACTTCCTTTTCTCCTATTTCAAACAAACCTGTTATAAACTGGGAAGCTTCAGTCATCTGAGGACCGCTCCTAAAAATGTGAAAGACCGTGTTACTGCTTCCATGTGTGTTCAGAGCAGAAACAAAACACACTGAATCTGACTGGCACAAAACACCCATGAAACCCTGTTAATGGGTTGTTGTGCATTGACTGACTAATCTGATGTGCTTTAGAGTGTTGTTTTGAATACGTGTATATGTGAAGAGTAGCCCTGTTTTCCTAGCCCTCTTTTCTGCTGTATGTGTAATGCTGCTAAATTTTGTAAACTGTGCCTCTTGCCCAGCTCTCCGAACCACTCGTCAATTTGATCTAAAGAGCTGTATGTGAATGCTTTGGGTTTAACATTCTTCTTTTGATTGTGACATATGGAAGAAATGTCAAATGGGTTACATTTGAATAGAGTGGAAGGAAGGTGATATTTCCATAGGCTTTCCCATTTTATTGCTGTTGGAATTATACTATGGAATTTTCTCCATAACTTGATGCCATAGTTGAGTGTGCCTAATAGTCTCCCAAACAAAGTTTATGAACACCTTGTGACTATGGCATGAGCCTTGATTGAAACTTTGGAATATGTAGCATTTGTTTTGTTTGGTGGTTGTAACGATCTCGTATCTTCGCTTCCTTCGTGTGATATTGCACCTGGCAATCAGTCAAACAAGTCTCGAAGCTGCTCCATTCCAATATGATTTTGTAGGGAACAAAAAGTTTTAATAAGTGTTGTGCAATATTGTTTAGGATGATTCACGTGGTCCAAAGTAAAAACCTTTTATACTGCAGTGGACAATGAGCTGAATGACTGAAGATAATGAAATACAGGAAGGGGGCTAGTCGAGGGAATAAGCTAAAGCATGTGCTCTTCCATAAACTGTTCATATGAATTGTTAATGCACAAACAGCGAAAGAAATCGCATTGTGTTACAAAAACTAGGTTGCAATATCGTTCGCTGATGTCATTTCCCTCGAGACAGTCTCCCGCTTATCTCACTCTCTCCATTTTTGTGACCGCCGGCTGTAGCTCAAACTCAATTACTTCATGGTCTGAGAGTTTGTAGTGACGCATTTATCCATAAGACAATATTGGCTGTCTGTCCCAGATTGCTCTTTGTGCTACTTGCATGTTTTCCGTGCAAAATGAAATATGGGTAAAAAAAAAAATCAATATAGCATGGGTTGATTCGTTTGTTGGATGTTGTTTCAGATATGTGCAGCTACCATTTTGTATACAATATTCAATCTTTGGTGTTCAGTTGTTTGAGCAGAAAGAAAGCGTGATATTTCAGTAGTCCTAATGATTTTTCCAGATTCTGTATCGATGACAGTTACCATAAAAAGTGTCAATTTGTACATTTGTAATATCAGTGTGAGTGTGAGTAGTTATTTGACTTGAGCCTTGTAGTGTTCGCTTTTGTGACCATGTCTTATTGATATATACTCTATATTCTTTTTTTAAAGCCTATTGTTTTAGTCGTATCTTGTGCCTTTTGGATATTGGATCTGTATTGTATTTTAATTGGCAGAAACATGCATTGATATGAATTCATAATGTTTTGTAGACAGAATGCTGGTAGACTTCAAATGTAGCTTGAAACTAAAAATATTTTTGAAGTGCTATTCAACCAACACATGGTTTAAACTGTATGTTTTGTGTTTATTTTCATAAAGACAAATGTACTAGTCGTTTTGTATCTCTTCACTGGTTTTTATCATCCATTTCTGTGCCAATTCAGATTTATTGAATGATGTTTTGTAAAAACATTACGTACATCAAGTTTTACAGTAAATGGTTACAGCCTAACACTCCAAGTTTGTTTAAATTCATTGCTTCCATTCTAATTGCTAAATACTCATTCTGGCTTATGTACTTGCCATACAATATTCCAACACACATGTACAATAACGATTAAATTTTTTTCACAAATTATATATATATTTTTAATTATTTTAAAAAAGAAATTAAAAACTCCTACTCAGCAAGAATGCATTAAACTGATTAAAAATGCTGTTATTTTTAAACGTTCTATTCATCAAATAACCCTGAAAAAAAATGTATCAAGGTTTCCCCAATAATATTAAGAAGCACATCGGTTTTCAATATTGATATCAGGATATTTTCAATATATATCAGGATATTTCTGAAGCTGACACTAAAGACTGGTGTAACAGCTTTGCCATCACAGGAATAAATTACACTTTAAAATATTAATTATATTTTCTTACTTAAATTTGTAATATTTCATATATTGCTTGTAGCGAATCAGCTCATGGGGAAATATTAATAATTAACCATAACTAGTTATAATTAACTATTCATATTTTAGATCCACTGTAGATATTTAGCTGACCACTCAGAGTCAACTGTCTTGTCAATTCTAAGACGTTAATTTCCTGGTTAAGGGAAATAACTTTCTTACTGTACAATTCTATAAGCTTGTAACGTAAATCTGCATGATTATTGACTCCGGTTATGAGTAAACAATGAACATGTCAAGTGTGATACAAGTAAGGTTTTATTAACTACATAAACACTTAAACTAGTCTAACATATTACATAAACACATTAAGCCGGTCTAACATACACATACACACACACACACACACACATACAGTTGGTATAGGAAAGGGTTAAAGTTTAACTCAGCATAGAAAGAGGCATAAAGAATGAATTTTATGGAACACTTTGCATGTATATTCAACAGATCAAAGCCTTCAGGGATACGTCAGATTCTGAGTTCAAACACACCTTTGTAAAAAGGTGTAACTGATACTTAATGTATCAATTAATAAGACTAAGTTTGATACTTAGCGAGTCTCGGCGGTCTGAAAGAGATTCCTGATGCAAATCTTAAAGCTTCCCGTAGATCTTTGCTGAATTCGGGTCGATGAAAAGAACCAGTTTGAGTCAGTGTCACTTGATGAATGGAAAGGACTAGGCCGAAGAAAGGCCTGGCACAGATGCTTTGTATCCTGAAGCGTTTTTCTCACATCTTCATCTTTGCTTCTGACCGAACCACCGACTGAGGCGGGTTCCTGGAGCCGGGGCTTTAAGGTCGGAGAAGATCTCCGCCTTTCAAGATGGGCTTGTCCAATGAGCACAATGGAATTTCCGAGCGGGAGGGGGCAATTGCTGGAGGGTTTACGACCCTTTGTTCTCTAAGCATGGTAATTTGCAAATGGACTTAAATCGAAACTATTAACGATTCTCAGGGTGCTAATATATATTGCCTATGTACCACCATATAATATACACGCTTGTTTCGATCATAAGAAGGCTAATTCATAGATACTAAACAAGGTAAGATTACATATAGTGAAAAGGGAGGATCAGGAATGGGTCCCCTCACAAGCATACTAAAATAGTCTAAGAATATCAAAGACAAAATACACAATGACAATAATATACTCAATGGCCTGAAGAAATATGTGTGTTCATTCAAATAACGTTTTTTCTATGAATTAACTAGAACACAGTCCATTTCTACTCTGCTTTTCCTTGGGACAAGAGTGGGCTATCCTTCTCACATTCCTGGGGGGTCATAAAACCAGTGATATCATGATTAGTTGTCACGGTGACCAGAGGGCCTGGTGTTCAGCAGACATCCTGGCATCCAGTTTATTGAGTGAGGGGACTGTGACGATTTGTTAACCTAATGAATAATTGATTTGTTAAATCAAATTAAAATTAGTGTGTCAGATTGGTCGAGACGCTACATGCTGTTTTTACTATATTTTGGCTGCCTTGGTGAGCATAAAAGAAAAAAAGAAATCTTACTGATCCAAACTTTTGAACTGTAGTGTATATGTGCATATACTATCATTCAACTCAGTAAATAAAGTACAGATTAAATCTGGGGCCCCATTTATGAATGACGTACATATTTGACCTTGGAGTGTGCATATGCTAAAATCCTGGTCAACTTTCAGATTTACAAAAACTCCATTCTTAAGTCAAGGAATTGGATGTTGACTGGTGCTCTTTTATGTGCTAATGACATTAATCAGGGGCATTCACAAGGCAGAGATTTAAAACCATTCAGAAAAACTAAATGTCAAGATAATTTACAATTTAAAGATTTTACATCTGGAAGAGAGGCGTACGCATGTTTTTTGTGCGTACGTTAATTTCTCTGAATCACACATATGCACATTAGAGAAATGGTCTCAGTTTAAATGACTATTTCTCTGCAACATTTTATAAACGAGTCCCTAGGTTCCTATATACAGGAATGTGTATGAGTATGACCATGTTCATAAACTGCTGAAAAAGTTTTTGCACTGTAATTAACATCTCACTTGACATTCTCTGTGAATATACCAGCGGTTTCTATATCAGAAAAAAAAGGACGGTAATAAGGAAATTCTTGGCAACCACGTTCACAAACACATGCTAAAAGAAACAATGAGAGGCTTTTAATTTTGCCTTGGCATTCTAGATGAAGTTTTTGTGACCGCACAGTATTTGCAGAGTCCAAGCACCTGCTTGTGATTTGGCGTCCTCCGGCTGCATGACCCACCAACCCTGGAGGGGTGGTTATGGAAAGCCCTAAAAATGGGTCAAGTCAGATAACGTTCACAAAATGAAGGGGTTTGATTCATCATGACTGAGGCACAATATGTAAGATTTTTGTAATAAAATATCCATAAACCATTTCCACAGTGATATATTTCATGCAGTTGTGTACTTACATTATCCCAAAAGTTCTAAGGATTTGTAAATCCAGAGAATTTTCCGTTTTAAATAATGGCTCATCCTTTGTCATTGTCACCTGTCGATGATGTTATTTCTGCGATATCCTCGGTTTCCGCTTGAAGAAACTATGGCAGCACACGTGGACAAATGTGGAAGTGGTGACGTTTAGTCATCATGGATCACATTTTTGCGTTCGTAATTGTTCATAATATTGCCGTTTGTTTGTACGTCAGTAACGCTTTTTACCAAGTCTGGTGAACAAGTCTATGGCAGTGTAAAACCCTGCAGCATTAACCCACCAAATCATTGGACAAATAGTCACATATCAGTATCAGACTAATATAGCATTAAATATCACATTCCCTGCAGCTAATTTATTAGGATAACATAAATAGTGTGTGTGACGAGAGGGGCGGGGCCGAGAGCCGTGGGAACGGAGCGAGGCCGGTGGAGTAATTGCTAATGCGCGACACCTGCGCCACTCACCGGTCTCGAGTCTCACGGAGGAGCTCCGGAAGGATACAAAGGAGGAGTGATGACAGGGAAAGAAGAGAGAGGACCAGGCCTGGGTTTTATTTTGTGTTTTGGTTTTGTTTGTGCGCGACAGTCGTCCGCGAGGGGCTGTCGCGCTATTTTGAGTTTATTTTATTATTAAAGTTTGTTTAAATGTTAAAA
>NW_015505271.1:1618441-1629093 GCF_001515645.1 Sinocyclocheilus grahami | reverse complement strand
CCCTCCACATCCCAGGCGGCCGGCAGCGAGTTCGTCCGCCCCCGGCAACTCACTCCAGCCCACCGCCTCGAGCGTCCATGGCGGCAGACTGCTCCGCCATACTCGATGGCACCGCGGACTCACCCCAGCGGCGAGGGATCTCTGGCAGCGTGCCCCTCCTTCCTCCCGGGTTTCGGCACCAATGTAACAAAGTTCATAAATCGGGAAGAAGGAGGCAGGAACCGGCGAACACTCAAAAGAAACTTTAATAATAAAATAACCACAAAATAGCGCGACAGCCCCTCGCGGACGACTGCCGCGCACAAACAAAACCAAAACACAAAATAAAATCCAGGCCTGGTCCTCTCTCTTCTTTCCCTGTCATCACTCCTCCTTTGTATCCTTCCGGAGCTCCTCCGTGAGACTCGAGACCGGTGAGTGGCGCAGGTGTCGCGCATTAGCAATTACTCCACCGGCCTCGCTCCGTTCCCACGGCTCTCGGCCCCGCCCCTCTCGTCACATAGTGATCATCAAACATACAGGTAATAAAAACTAATTCATTACCTCATCTGTGAACATGAGTCTGGATGGTGAAAACGACATCTCCCATCATTCCACTCTACTTAGCGTCATCAAGCGTCTCATATAGTGTTATTGTTTTGAAAATGCGACCCCTGCAGTGAAAACTTACGTATTGTGCCTTTAAACTGTCAAAAACTGGTCCAGAATCTATTTTATAATGATGTCCGTGACATAGACATTGACCACTTTTTAGTTTTGCACTGCTGTTGGCCACATCGGTACTTCAGGCAACAGGCTCATGACCTAGCGTCACTTTAATTTACTGTGAAAGACATCAATACTGGGCATAAATCTAAGGGCACGTCTTGTGCCAAACCTTTTGCCTTCTACACCTGCAACCATTAGTCAAATAGCGTTACATAACAACCACCTTTTCTCTACCTTTTATCTATGAAGCTTAGATGCTATTTTGTGGTGATTGATTAGAGTTCTTCGATATGGCCCCACAATCCTTTTTATTCTATACCAAAACACAATATCGAATACGGACTACCATACTTCTGTGTAAACGTCATTCAAGTTCTAAACAAGAGCTTAAAATGTATAATTTCAGTCACTACTAATCGATTTTCAATGTCCTTACATTCTAATGACTTCAAATATTTTTCCTGTTTTCGTACTGTTGAGTTACACATGGCATTTCTGTATAAACCCAATCTTGCGTTATACATGGCAGCTACTATTCTAATTGGTTTCCCTAATGGATCTTAGCGCTGTTGGTTGGATAAAAAAAAAAAAAAAAAGTTACAAGACATGTTTATTATGATTTATTTTAAGCAGACCTAGTTGAGTCCTAAAGTGATTTCAGACATTTTACTCATTTCCGCCACTTTGGTCATTTCAACAACACTACTTCCAAATTCCTATGTAAGCAAGGGACTGTTCCTGCTCGGCTGAAAAAGCGCAGGCTGCTCTAATGACTCTTTTTTTTTGCTGCCGAGCCTGGGATAGTCTTATAATTTCTCAAGATGATCACCTCCCAGGTAGGGACATTTTATGTGTGGTATTCCAAAAAAAACAGCTTACAGCACCTTTAGGTCTTCATTGCTAATGACATTTCAAATGTGTTTAGAGTAAAGAGGACTGAAAAGAATTTGTTCCACGCTGGTCAGTTTTCACATGGAGAGCTCCACCGTCACCAGTTATGTAATGGCCAATCCGAAGAGAATAATTAGAAAGTGTTTCAGCATGGTTCTTGTTCCAGTGACTGCTATTTTAAAAAATGCCTCTTTTTTTTTTTTATAAACACCTTGATCAGTTCCCTTCTCTTGTTTGCCAAAGCCTCTTAATCAAGTAGAAAAGTTCCAGCAGTGGTGAAAACATATTTATCAAACAGGATCCCAAAAAAAAAAGAAAAAAAAAAAGATATATGCAAAGTGTTCTCCAGATGCAGAGGTCGTTTAAATATGATATAACAGCATCTAGCTTGCTCTTCATAACATTCATCACATAATCTATAAACATGAGTCCAAATAGCATTACTTATTTCTCTTCTGCTGAAGATACTCCATTTTGATATCTGGCACCGAAACCATTAGCAAGTACCATTAGTCCTTCAAGATGTGGACAGCACTTCATATTTAGAACTGCAATGCCTCGGCGACTTTGATTCACCACCAGCCAGACTAGATTTCTTTTGAGATTCTGGAGGCTGTATTTATTTACTACAACTATAATGTGTCTCTTGGGAACAGAGACAGTTATTGAACAAGTAGGCCATTATTGACTGAGCTTAACCCAAGATGAAGATTGTAAAACTGTATGCTCCCATTTTTCTCTCTCTGCCACATTCAGTCTATGACCATATCTCTATCTGGAGGTGATTTTGGCACTGTCCACCTGTGCTGGATTAGGCTGTGCTGCATAGTTACTGTTCTTATGTCAAAACAACAAGAAAGCCACAAATCACGAGTTTTGGTCAAAGGGTCATAAAAGAGATTTGCCCCTGAAACTTGATCAAATATTCAGAAATATACTTTAGTTAGACACCCTGATATTTTCCAGCAACTACTTGCAGAACTGAAAATGGAAAGAAACCAAAGTCAAGTTAGGTTTATCCAAAATGTTTGACAAATGTTTCAGCTTCATTTGTCAAAACAAACACTCTTTTTGTAACACATCGAATGCGATGCAATGGAAACCTTTATATTTGTTTAACAACTTCTAGTGGGAGAGAAAGGAAAAAATAAATGGAAGAATGAAAAGAGGGAAACTGACTTTGCAAACAATAGATTTAGTTCAAAAAGCAAAATACAACTCCAACAGATTATATAATTACAATTGATGTGAATTAACAATTTCATAGCTGACTACTGTTACTTATGGAAGGTAGATTCAGCCAATTTTTAATAAATTTATAAAATGGCGAAAACAAAAACCACATTATGCATTTCATTATTGAAGGGTTCACAAAGTATGTGCCAAAATAAAATAAAAAACAATTAAATGATTTTTCCCCCCTATTTTACATGCACTGAAAATGCAACAACCCTGTTTAAATTAAAGAAAAACTAAATGCAATTGATGATTTGACATCTAAAATTTATAATATAATTTATTTTCGCTTTTTTTATAGCAATTGCTGTTTTCATTTTGTAAGTCACCCTGTATGTAAAGTCATATATTTGATTTAATCAGTAGGTGGGGCTCATGTTTGAATGCTTGGTATTGTTCTATTGTGTTAAACTTTCCTGGTTGCAGTTGCTCTTGATATCAGCACTGACACTAGCAAAAACTGCTGTCATTGTTACAGCCCAAATCAAGGAGGATAAGGATATTACACTGCACAATGCCGTTGTTCGTCAGCGTACAAGTTCAAATATGTTTTATTAGTTTTACTTTTAAAGTCAAATACAATACTGACCATTGAAATATACTAGAGGGAAAGTAAAACTAGCATGTAAACATTCAAGTATGGTACTTACAAATGTACTGAAACATTACATAGTAAAGCCATAGAATCCGTTTGTGGCTGTAAAGGTAAAACCACACTGTCAGGGAAAATAATACAATGTTATTGAGATATCAAACATCAAGACCAGCAGGCCACAGCATTTCAAGAAGCCAAGAAGTTGACATAACTCCTCAGGTGCAATTATGAATATGGTGTTATTCCGACAGATTGTGTAATGAAAGGTATGTCATGAAAGAGCACACAGAGCACTTTTTAGCTATTTCGCTCCAATATGTCTGTTGAAATGGAGTCTGGATTTTTAAGAAAAATCCCTTTTCTTTTAATGATTAACACATCTATACCGGATGACCCATAATAACAATGGCAGCTAATATTAAACACATTAAGCGACAGAGAAATGTTTGATTTTCTTTTCTTCTTTTTTGTTTGAAATTAACATTCCAGGTATCTGGCGTACAGAGATAACGTTCACTCTGACTCATTTTTCATTCTGAGCTCAAGTATGTTTTTGCCTTAACAGAACAGCTTCTTGGCACGTTACTGAACTGTAATATACACTCAGACATACTGTCATCTGATGTTTGGAGCTGTTGCCTAGCTCTGCTTTGGAGCGAGTGGAAAGAGTCTGGAAGCAGGAGTTCATCTCCTTTATGTCACTGAAGCAGCAGCCCACGGATGAAATGATGAAGAGCGCTAACCATCACAAATGATGGTCTGATTCTGTCATCATTCAGATATACTGAGCTAATCCTACATAGACGAGCCAAACTCAAACTGATATACAAGTTTAAAACTTGCTTTAGACATACTGCAGCTCAGGTTTTTAGAGATGTCATTCAGGAACAAGCCCAAAGGTTAGTAGAAACAACATTTGCCTTCTGGAATTTCTCTATTTGATACTTACTTTTCTGTTATCCTTCTTTCTTTGTACCAATATATAGTAGTAGTGCAAAATGTCTTTGCTAAGTTAAGCAAGTGTTATACAATTAATGGTCAAGTGTGTAAATTCTTTCCACGTGTAGAACCAACCAGATCAGCAAAAACACTACTGTTTTCAAATACTCCTCCGGTCTGCCACTGCTTGGACAAACAAGTAACCTCACACCATTGGTTGATCAAATATTATGATGTTGCTCAGACTGCAATTCCATTTAGTGCCACAAATAGCACAGAAGTTACACGTCACCTTAAAGTCATTTTTTGTGTGTGTTCCGTTATTTCATGAGAATGCATCCAAGTATTTTTTATTGCAGTTTTCCATTGCATGTTGGAAAGCAGATGGAAAACTCAATCTAACAAATGACAAAATTTCACCACGATAAGAGTGATATTTTCCAGAATGGTAGAATATCAGTAAATTGGGAGTGTAGTAGATGAGGAGAAAAGATAAGTTCAGCGTCCATGTGACGGTAGCACACATGGGGGGGGATTTTGGGGAAAAAATCATGAAATTGCTATTAAATTTTACAAATAAATGGCAAGTAACACATGGAATTAAATGTGAAATTCTGAAGTAGAAAGACTGAAATCTTATATTCTTGCGAAACATACTCCTGATTTCCAAAGAGATTCAAAAATGTATTTCTTTTCTGCACTACTGAGTCTCTACACAATGTCCAGAATGAGTTTAAAGCTCCTGTAGTAGTAAAGTAAATTTGAAGAATAGCCTATGCATTAACCAGGGCTGTACAGTGTGACATATACTGTATGTTGCACGTGCTACGAAAAAACTGGTCTGTGCGATGAATAAATTTACCACTGTAGCACGCGTGCGATACAGTTTTGCATGTTCATAATACAGCCGCTTAATAGTGTGAATGTGATTTCGTTGTGCTTGTTTGTGTGTGTGAGATTGATTATACTTGGTAGTTAGGGGTGTGCGATATGACGATTTTTGATCGTGGACGATTAAAATGTCTCCACGATCTGCTTTTGAAGAAATATCGTTGTATCGTGCTACAGCGCACATTCTATCAGCTGCAGTTCTGGGGCCTCATTTATAAAATGTGCGTACGCACAGATTTGATCTTAGAGTGTGGGTACGGTAAAATCCACGGCAACATTCATATTTATAAAAACGGTCTTTGACGTGGAAAAGTACTTACCGCCACGTCAGGGTCTGAGCAGACGTACGCACTTTTCCTTGTGGCAAAGTCGGAGTACTGCAGCTATTTGAAAATCTAAGCTGCAATAATAATAAAAGCACCGAATTCATCATAAACAACAAAGATGCAGTGTAAGAGATTAATTGTGCAGTGTAGTCAGATTTTTTTTTTTATTAACGGGAGTTTTTGCGAGATTAAACTGACCTTTTTAGCCTAATATTGAGAGTTCTTTACTCGCTTTCTGTACACAGTTTATTCCAAGGTGTTTTTTTTGTTTTGTTTTTTACACAAGAATACTTGCGAAGTCTTGATTTACTACTAATGCGTAAAATAGAAGAAAAAAATGCATTAACCCATCTCCGACTGTTTTGTCTGTGTAGCCTATAAGAATAGGCCCATGTCATGCAAAAACGGTTTTAATATAGCCTATTCTATTCAATAACATTGTTAACTGCTTTTATTTATAACATCTGCTGCTTTGCTTCTGTGAAAATGAATAGCGACATCAGCTTTAAACTTTGTTTTTGTCATTTACAGCAGTTATATTTGTATAAAATGCACTAGGCCTATATATTTTTGTGTCAGTACATTAAAGGCACATTTGAGCAGCATTAGTAAACTGTGTAAATATAAAGAAATGACAAATCACATGCAGGTTTTTTTTTTGACTGGAGACCATAATCGTGTAATAATTAATTATATTATGATATGAAACGTCCAATTTTTCTTTCAATAATGTTTTTTAAAGTTTTGCAAGGATTTCGTGATACTGAACTTTTTATTAGTTGTCATAGTAAGTGATTTTATAAGTAGGATGGCTCACTTTTTATAAGATGACTGAAAATGTTACTTTAATTCGTAGTTTATTCTTACTTTTGAAAACCTAATTGTTTTACGACTACGACTACTACTACTACTACGACTACTAATACTGTTTCTAGAAGTAGTAATTTTGATAACAGTCAACAACAACAAAAAATAACCACACACACATTGTTTGTCCACAGAATAATTACATATTATTAAATAAAAAGCGTTCCCGCACGAACCTCTACCTCCGCAAGCAGGACCTCAATTTCATTTTTTTTTCTTCTTTGTGCTCGTCATTCTCAAGCATAGAAATTCAGATATTGGCGTGTGCTTTTATATGGTAATGATATTAATTAGGGGGCGTGTCCAAGGCGGAGATCTGACAACAGTCAGCTGCGCACAATTTCAACATCATTTGCGATTTATAAATGCCACATCTGGAATAGAGGCGCACACAAGTGTTACTCACGCTCACGTTCGTTTTCTCTGAATCGCACTTACACGCTTTTGAGAAATGATCTTAGAACAAATTTAGGACTGTTTATACGCAACATTTTATAAATGAGGCCCCTGGTGCCTCCCTCCGTCTCAATATAATGTACAACGCCGTAAGCCACATGCATTCACATCAGTGTTAGCTCAGCGGTAGAGTTACTCTCGCGGGACACTGCACTTATGCGCAATCACAAACTACATTATTTTCATCTGCTTTAAGGCAATACTGGTTAAACATTTAATAAATGTGCTGTTCTGCAAGCGCTTTTTCTGAGCGTACTCATGAAGTGCGCTCACACTGAGAGCCTGTCAAAAAGCGCCTGATTATTGGACTAAGTTGTCTTTCGCGTCTAATACTGTCAAAAACACACAAGGTTTACATATAAACACAGTTGGTTATGTCTAAAATGAAAGTAAACAGTTGAGAGAGAAACATGTGCAGCTCTTAAAGAGACAGTAGCTACTAAACATGCTGCCGACTGTCATTAAAGGGATAGTTCACCCCAAAAAAATCAATTTCTGTCATTATTTACTCACTCACATTTTGTCCCAAACCTGTATTAATTTCTTTCTTGAGCTGAACACAAAATAAGATATTTTGAAGAATGTGAGTAACCAAACAGTAGCTGGTCCACACTGACTTTTACAGTAGGGAAAAAAAAATACCATGAAAGTCACTGTGGACCAGCAACTGCTTGGTTACCCACATTCTTCAAAAATAACTTTTATGTTCAACAGACGAAATAAACTAATTCAGGTTTAAAACAACTTGAGTAAATGATGGTATAAAAATGAAACACTATGACAGAATTGAAAGACAGATGACAGAATTTTCATTTTTGGTGAACTATTCTTTTAATGTTAATAAAACAACAAAACACAGGAAAAATCTGCTCACTGCTCTTGACTGATGAACTTATCAGTCATAATTTATGTATATAGTGTATATAGTGTTTTATTTTAATATTTGTTCAATCAATTTCTTGAATGTTACTGCTAAATACTGTACCTGAAAAATGAAGCACTGTTTGTTTTACTTGTATATTATGTGTATTAGTAATGTATATCTTTGTTCTTATTTTCTAATAACAAAGATAAAATAATGACAAAGATTTTTATCTTTGCTCACTTTGGCCTAAATGTCTGCCATTCTTTTTTATTTAATATTTTTTTAAGGTGTAAGAGGGTGATATGTTTCTGCACTCTTCAGTTTTTAGCAAATTAAGAAAACTTTGTTCAAAAACAATTTTTTTGCTGGTTTGTATTTTTTGTGCTCTGTATGGAACATCAGTGCCTGTTTAAGTGATGAACTCCATGTGTTTGTTTTCAGACATGATAACAGACGTTTTATACTTGTGCTACAACTTTTTGGCCTGTGCTACAAAACTTTCAACCTCTGTAGCACCAGTGCTATGTGGGAAAAAAAGTTAACGTACAGCCCTGCATTAACAGTTCCAGCATGTATGCTGAGTCACTTTAAGAGCAGATATTTTTCTATTCGGTGTGATCCAGCAGGTTTGACGCAAACCGGAAACCTCTCCTCCCTTCCAAGGATATGTTTGTCATCACGGCAGCCAAATGCTTGTTGACAACAAGAACTCTGACATTTTTCACCAATAATAAATGAGTGCTCCCAGACAGAAAAATGCCATTCAGTAAACTAAGTCATATGGTTGATATTCTGAAGACGTGGCGTCACAATTTGGATTGTTTTGCGGTAAAACCTCGAGTTCTATAGGGAAAAAAAAAGATTTCTTTTCACAAACAAATGACCCTCTCAAAAACAACTACTGACTTTGCAAACGGTCTCAGTCCTGCTTTCTACTATTGCCCTGTGATAACCATTATTGGCCCAAAGTGTCTGGATCAAAACCCAACAACATCACGCTAGGAAGTGAATCAGCCTGCCCCTCACCAAGGATATGTTTGTCATCACGGCAGCCAAATGCTTGTTGACAACAAGAACTCTGACATTTTTCACCAATAATAAATGAGTGCTCCCAGACAGAAAAATGCCATTCAGTAAACTAAGTCATATGGTTGATATTCTGAAGACGTGGCGTCACAATTTGGATTGTTTTGCGGTAAAACCTCGAGTTCTATAGGGAAAAAAAAAGATTTCTTTTCACTAACAAATGACCCTCTCAAAAACAACTACTGACTTTGCAAACGGTCTCAGTCCTGCTTTCTACTATTGCCCTGTGATAACCATTATTGGCCCAAAGTGTCTGGATCAAAACCCAACAACATCACGCTAGGAAGTGAATCAGCCTGCCCCTCAAAAAAGATGCAGAAACAGTGTCCAGCCAACTGTGGTCCTTCCCATCATAAATAAGAAAAATGTTTGAGGAGAAAGAAAGGCCTCACTAAAGCCACCAGGAGCAGTGACTAATGGCACTAGCATGTGTTCACTTCCTCCCCAGTTGCCTAAAGCCATTGTGATTGCTTTCACAGACAGCAGAGCCCAGGCATAGTCCACCAACCAACTGTCTGACCTTTATAAAAGCTCAGCTGTGGGAGGAACCCTCCGTTTTACACTCACAAGCACAAGGGGGAACCTTTCAGGATACAGAACAATGGAGTGAAATAGACGTTAAATACAATTGTATGTGCAAAATGAAAGAAAGGAGTCAATTACTAGCATCAATCACAATAGAATCTCCCATTTCCACCTAAAATGTTTCCCTAAATACACATCTTGCTTATTATGTGTCTTCCAGATGAAGGAAAACTCCACAGATTTTGAAGGTCCTCTGAAGGTCTGGATGATACAATGAGTGTTTTAACATTCTAAGACCAACTGTGGCAAAACTGCAACATTTGTTTATACTGTATTTAGCAATTTAATATTACCTGTGCTTCACATTAAACATAAGCTGGACTACATATAAGAGCACTCTGAAATGTTTCATGGCAACCAGTTTGGCAGGAAAATATTTGCTTATACTGTGCCTACTGATACCATTGCTGCCTATTTTGTGTAAATTATTCAATTAAAAATATATAATACTGTATTTTAAACATGGCAGAAATGAAACCGTGGACTATTTAAACCACCAACTTTATATTTATACAACAGAGCCCATTTAGCAAACTGTAACTAAATATTCCAAATGATTTTAGTGTAGTCTAATGAAACTCTGCCTGAGCTTCCTTAAAAACATACTAAAGATTCAGCCTTCTAGCATACCAGGAAGGGTTTTATAGAGGTCAATACAACTGTACTTCAGGCCTCTAGCCTAAATATGCATTTTCAGGTATTTTACAGGCAGGTCATTAGGGTCTAGGAAGATTCCAGGAAAATGGTGTTTACTTGCTGGAAATGCATTGACGTTTTTGAGAAGCTTATGTACTCCATTAATACAGGTAACGAGTGGAGGACAGAGGAGCCTCTTAAAGAAGTTGTTACAGGTCTGTGAGAGCCAGAAATCTTGGTTGTTTGTAGGTGACCAAATACGTATTTTACCGAGGAACTTACCAATTAATTCTTTAAAAATCCTACAATGTGATTTTCTGGATTTTTTTTTCTCATTTTGTCTCTCATAGTTGATGTATACCTATGATGAAAATTACAGGCCTCTCTCATCTTTTTAAGTGGGAGAACTTGCACAATTGGTGGCTGACTAAATAGTTTTTTGCCCCACTGTATATTATAACAGTGGTAAAAAATGTGCAACCTTTAAAGCCCAACATTGCAATTTTCCAATACTTAACTTCACCCCAAAACAAAATATGAATAAACGTCATGATTCTCATGACTCTAAAAA
>NW_015505271.1:1557128-1618409 GCF_001515645.1 Sinocyclocheilus grahami | reverse complement strand
AAAAAAAAAAAAAAAATATATATATATATATATATATATATATATATATATGCACACACACACATTTAAAGGGGGAAAACAATACATTATCAATATCAGTACTTGGCTGCCTGAGGATTAAAACGGGAGGGAAAGATATTCACAAGCTGTTCTTTTGCAATGCCTGAATACGAACACAAACATAAACAGATGAAAAGAGATACTTATGGGTAAGATTTCTTAAGGTTGCATAAAGATTGAAGAGATGAGGAATGTGCTACTGGATTTAACACACACAGACAGGTTTATGCATGCTGGACAATGTTCTACTTAAATCGTTCACATCTGGACACCAATCCTCAATCACCCACAAGGCCAAGCTCTACAAACACAGTGGAGTGGAGTGAACCGTTTCAAGAGAACAGTGAGTTCAGATGGCCTCCTTCAGCCAAAATATCATCCCTCTCTCACACACGCACATAAACTGCCATGGATCTTTGTTTCCCATCACGGTAGCCTGTGTGGCTCTGCTTATGACGATAAAATAGATTCAAAGGAATAAAACCGAGTCACAGAGAGGAAAAACAGTGTGAGAGGAAGAACGAGAGGAGAGCAAGGAAAGAGACGAGGATTGTTGTTTACGACTTGCAAAGCATACATCCTCTTTGCGAGATTGAGATGACATGATGATGATTAAAAGAACTTGTGTGGATTTAAACAAAAGCTTAAGACACTTTATAACACGAGGCAGCAAGTTCTAATTCTTCCTCGTCTTCTGAAATCTGGCGCCATGTCCATGACTGAAGTTTGCTATATTTTGCAGTATGGTACACCTCTTTGCCCACACTTCCTTTTTTCCCCAGGGTGTGCCTACTGTATGTTCTTTCATATTATGGTAAATAACGACTTGAAATAGCCATAAACATCTGTGTTCAGGCACCCTGTCCTCTCGGATTGACCATTTAGAGGTTGCAACATGTTGGCAAGTAAAGATGGTAAAATCATCAAGCGTTCTACATGTCATATAAGTTTATATCTGCTCTGAGGAATGAAAGGAATGTTGTTAAACTCTAAACTGTAAGTACTTGGTTGGCCAAGAGAACTGCATCATAAAGCACCACGTCATTAATTTTTTAATGCTTGTTTTTAAAGAGCAAAACACATTACATTAGCCACCAGGGACGAGCCATCAATCCTTTCCATACTGTTATGCTAAACTATTTGAATGAAAATCAACCAATGAAATTAAACAGAACAATATGCAGAGAAAAGAAGTGAGAAAAAAACACTGTTAGGATTAATGCTCAAGTTATGATTATAGTCGGGCTGCTCCTTATATAGTCCACATGGCTGTCCCATTTGAACAGTGTCTGAAGTCTATATATCAATAACTTATGTGGATTATATTGTCAACACAACTGTCAGAAGAACCTAGCAGGACACAGATGGTTGCAGGAACAGTGACTCCTAGTGGTAACATTGAAAATGACATATGCGTTGCACATATTCTGAGGTATTACAATGAATACAATTCCCTGCCTAGAGCAGTGGTTCCCAACCCTAGTCCTGGAGGCACCCCAACACTGCACATGTTGCATGTCTCCTTTCTCTGACACACCAATTTCAGGTGTTGGAGTCTCTAATAATGAGCTGATGATCTGAATCAGGTGTGTTTGGAGACATGCAAAATGTGCAGTGTTGGGGTGCCTCCAGGACCAGGGTTGGGAACCACTGGCCTAGAGAACAGAAGTCCTGTGTCAGTACCTTCAAGACATTCATACTGCTGAGAGGCATTACAACACATAGAAACACATAACAAAGTCAAACAAAATCTGCTCACCTGCTGGGTGGAGAAGCCCTGCAGCAACTAATGGCTTTAATAATGACTTCATTCTTTTCATGTGCTCAGGTGATGTCACCCATAACAAAGACACTTACAGCAAAAACAGATCAATGAAAGGAGTCAAGGATATTAACATCTGCCCTAGATAAACACAAGGCCTGGTCTGACCTCAGGTACAACATAGCGTCATTGCTTGGGTTTGTGGACTATTTAAAATCTTGCCAAGATGAAGAATGCCTTCAGGGTACACGCTGTCTTTTCAGTAAAGGAAATGTTGCCATATATCATGGGAATCTGTCTGTCATCTGCTGTCAGAAAGCACATGAGGTGATGAATGTTGCAATGACGGCAGCGTAAATCTTGTATCATGTCAGCTTCTTTAATGACTGTGTAGAAAGGAAATCGCTGCAGTTACTGTTGTTTTTGCCACAATACCAGCTCCAAACTGCAATTATAGCAGTCGCAAATGCGACAAGAGTTTAAAACTCAGCCAAGAAAGTTTCGTGTGCGTCCTTCAGTGGTTTTTCGTCAAGTCATCTATTTGAAGTAACTTACGAACTCATGTTTACCGCGAACACAGCGAGAGCAGCGATGTCCGATTCATGAACAAACGACTCTTGTGAACCGGTTCTTTTTATGGATCAGTCAAAAAAGACTCGAACTCGATGGTGAGGTCAGGTGTTTTAGCGGTTTGAAATCAGGCTCACTCTGAGCCAGTGAATCGGTAGGAATCGTTACTGAGTTCACAGCTGGCTCCCTCATTGAACTGCGTGCCTGACATGTTTCCTGTGCTCAAACCATAGACTGTATAAAAACATGGACGTAGTGTCCGTGACGTCACCCGTAGATTTTTGAGGAGTGTTTTTGAAGCTCAAAGTGGGCGGAGCGGGCCGTCGCCATCTTGGCAGCACGTCATCACTCCCGGATAATCGAAAATGGGCAGAGGCGGGAGCAGGTTGCTGAAACCACGCCCACCTATCCACCTTTTTCTTCAACGCGGAAGTAAGCCTATGGGTGAGACTTCCGGTTCATTAACCGCTATAGGTAAATAACAAGGAGAATAACAACGTGCAGTAAATGGTAAAACTGTTTGCACTACAAACCAGTGTGTTCATAATTTCAGATAATACATTAAAATAATATGATAAGACACACCAACTTTCAATATCAAGCAGCAAAACGAACTGTTTTGTTCAGCTAAAAATAGCTGGACGGAGTGGACGCAGATGAGGGGGGTGACAGCAGCAGCAATCCCCCTGCCACTCAAGTGGCCACGCCCTTAATTATGCAGAACTTTAAGGCTTAATATAATTTAAACGGATGAGTTATAAAAAAAATTCACCCACCTCACAGTTGTCAGGAAGGGCAAAATTAGCTATATAGACCATTTTTTGAACCAGGCTGTAAACATGTTTTTTTCTGCTGTAAAGTTGAGAAGGGTCTGGCTGCAGCCTCGCACTTGCATTCTCAGACACTTGCGCTTCTGCTAGCGATGTCACTTGCAGGCTTTATTTTTTATTTTGTTCTATTTTATTACTTCCTTTTTGGCTTCACGGGAAAGAGCGGGAGGTTGCCGTTTGGTTCAAATCATAGACTCCTTCATTACTTTTTGTTTGAATCTCTCAACATTTTACAACAGTAGCCAGGTGGTGAAGACAAGAAAAAAGAAACTAAATTACGAAGTCACCTGCACTCTCCAATACCTGCGACGTCGCTTGCAGTCGACACAAATCGTGCGTGTTGCCAATGGAGACAAGACGCTGTGGTGATTAAACGATTAAAACTAATTTAGTACTAGCCTCCTTACATTATGATGCTTGTCTGTTGTCTGAATAAGAAATGTAGCATTTTGTACCAGGCCATTTATGGTTGTAAAGTTCACATTGTTCAATAAAAAAAAAATAAAAAATAAAAAAAAAAGTAATGTATTAACTCCTTAAGCACGGGTTATTTAGGGGGTTTCCGCCTAGATTTGGCATACCCAAATTTAAATGTTTACCCTAGACACATACAAATACTTTAATACTTTAACTAATACTTTGCACTTTAAAATTCATTCTAAATTTATGTTCAGTAGTTAGAAGCATTGTGGTGCTTCTAATTAAGTGATAAAAAGCAGTTGCAAAGCTTTTACAAAAAAAACACAAACACACATAACAAAAATACTCATCTCTGTACCAATAAAATATGTACACTTTACACAAATTATATATAATATTGAATTAAATGAACTTACACTGCAAAGTTTTTCTCGACATCTCACAATTTCACTTGAGGTACTGAATGTGATGAATGATGGGTTATGCTCAGACCGTGCAGTAATGGCACTGAGCTTAGCCATTTTTCAGAACTGGAACAGCTTTGCGCTCTTACTTCCTGCTGTGTACACACACTCTCAAGTGGCCAAGTCCACAAGTGTGGATATTGGGACACGGCCAAGGTGTCCATCGTATTTTAGAATTTCACCGGAAGTAGTAGTTTATCCAGGTATTTTTCACCTACTGTTCTGTGAATTCAGATATACTCTTTTCACATATTGTTTTTCTACTATATGGTAGGGAAGTGTGGGATTTCAGATGCAGTCAACATCATCATGCTCATTTAAGATTAAAGGTGAACATCACATGATTCACACTGATGTGCTTAGTTGCTAATAACTTGGATGTAATTTAAATTCTGTTACTTTTATATGAAAATACATATGAACAAGGCAACTAAAGTAATTTATTTCCATCCATTATAACAAAACGTCACTGTTGTTTAAACCAATGATAATTAAGCTGTGTCACCAGTAAGTGTGACACAGCTAGTTGAAACCATAATAACATTTTTATTATAATTTTAACATGCTATTTTGTTAGCTGTGTGAAACACTTGACCTCATTGACGCAGAGTTCCTAATCTCTTAAGTACTACAGATTTCAGAGGAAATAATGAACGTATCATTGACAGCAGCACTCTGACAGAGAATGGAGAGGGGCCAAACCAGGATGGATTTCCCAGATGGCCCCTTTGCTGTCCAAAGCAAACACAGGTCCTACTGTTCCTGAGGTGTCAGGCTCAACGTGTACAGTGAAGCTTCAGACACTAGGGCTCTTTCAGACTCTGTCAGACTGACACAGGAAGAGATGGCACAGATATGCCAGATTTTTTGACACAGATCATACCAGATTTAGATCCTATTATACACAAGTTTTAATTAAGAAGTTGTTGATCTTGAAGCTTCAGCCTGGCATAAGTACATACAGTGGGTCTTTGTGAAGGTTAGGGACCTTAAATAAAATAAAAAAAGATATGAGGATTTTTGCCAGATACTGTTTCCTACGTTAACCTATTATATCCGGATGTTTTTTAATCCAGTAGATTCATTATCACAAAAGGATAATACATGAAAGTAACCATATGCAGAGTCAGAAAAATGGAAAAGGGGATAAGGATTTTTTTTTTATAAGTCAACCATTCTGAAAATACTCTTTGATCATTCTTCTGCATATCTTGCCACAATGTCTCTAATATGTTTTTTTTCAAAGGGCTCTCTTTTGAAGATGTTTGAAGAGAGAACTGAGGCATATTATTGGGCATCCTTGATAAGACTGAGACTGAATTCTACATCACAAGCTAGTGTTCCAAGTACACAGTCAAATCTTTCATCACAATTTAACTTTGTGCTTTGTACTTACTACAAAGATAGTGCCATAATAATGGAAAATATAGTAAAAAACAATAATAATAAATAAACTGAATAATACAGAAAAACGCTATAAATTCTGAGCTTTTAAGTACTTCTTTAAGAAGATTAGATAATCTCAGCAGAACTCTTTTTGTTGTTTTACATGTTATTTGTTTTCCTGGTTATGTAGATTATTTAATCACAATGGTCTCCACCATTAAAAACTGAAATGTCTTCCCATGTTACAGTTTTGACAAAAAGTACAAAGCTACATCTAATCCCACGTAATGTATGGATTTAAGATATATTTTTGCTAGCGTACACTGACAGTGTGTTTGGTAGTGTCCAGTCCGTTTTGCTTCAAAGCATCAAAGCCTTTGCTTGAGAGGACCCTGTCGGCTTCTTGTATGCTCTGATAATCAGGTAAGAGCAGTAAGCTAAACTATCTGCTTCCTGACTTTAATTAGAATGGCTGAAAGCAGCCCTGCCTGCAAGATTTACACACACAGCTCTATCAAAGGACACTTTGTACTGAGCACACTAAACAACAAAGAAGGGCATAGCCTCAAAGCCAAGAAGCAGACATCTGCTGCCTTAAGACTAATCCTGTCATATGGAGTCCTCTTACAATATCGTATTTTTTTAGATTAGAAGGCAAAACCAGATTGGGGGTTTTACAGTAGACCAGAAACTATATTCAAAATCAAATTAAACTGATTATAAATTTGTAAGTTTTTAAGAGCTAGTGTATAATAAAGAGCTATCTCGTGCTATTGTCTAGTAGTAATAGTAT
The DNA here is from genome assembly GCF_001515645.1 of Sinocyclocheilus grahami. NCBI lineage: Eukaryota > Metazoa > Chordata > Actinopteri > Cypriniformes > Cyprinidae > Sinocyclocheilus > Sinocyclocheilus grahami. The sequence goes on along the minus strand of NW_015505271.1, from coordinate 1,612,124 downwards.
AGACCACTGGTGAAAATCAAAAAGACAGTCTTTGCAGGAAAGTATTTGGCAAACTTTTTTCCTTCAAGTTAAACATTTGCTGTACAAAACAGTTTTGTTTCTTCTTGATGTATATCACTGCTAAATGTCAAAAATATATAGGATAAAAGATACACAAGATCAAATTACAAATAAATTATTCAAAAAATTTAGGAATCATACCATTATAAATGTACAAATGCACTCAGCTCTGTCATCATTACATCCACATGCACATACTCATGCAGACAAGGGCAAAAAAAAGAAAAACAAACAAAAAACACTCTTCAAAAGAAAGTACATTTAAAGCAGTGTTTCTCAACCCTGGTCCTGAGCGCCCCCAAACACTGCACATCTTGTGTCTCCCTTATCTGACACCCATTTCAGGTCCTGGAGTTTCTTTTAATGAGCTGACTTGAATCAGGGGTGTTTGATTAGGGAGACACACAAAATGTGCAGTGCTGGGGGGCGCCCAGGACCAGGGTTGAGAAACACTGATTTAAAGGGATATATTTTTGCCATAATCTATCACCATTCCTTGAAGTTGCCAGATGATGATCTAAACCAAGGCAGAGATAACAATTAAATAAGAGTATTAGCTGATATTGGATACGGTGCCAATACACAGCGAATCCCTACAAAACAAAGCTTTCAAATATCTTCTTTTAATAATAAAAAAAAACAGCTCACAAATGTTGTGTTCTTTTGCAAAACAGAAGATCATTCACGGTTGTTTCATTGAAACTTCTGATTTATTTTAAGTCACAATTAAACAGTCAGGTTTACAGATGTGGACAGTCAGTACTGCAGAAATAATCGTTCTTTGCTGGCTGTATTAGTACAACAGCGATACACATATCAATAAACATGTTAGAGTCTACGAGAAAGGGCTTTCCGCAAGAGTGAAAGGGTTCACCACACCCCTAAAGAGCAGTAAAACATCCTCCTGGACGTACACCGGGAGCATAAAGAATATGTGGTAGGCTAATTGTCCTTGAGGACGGTGTCCTTCAATCAGTGCGCGCCCTTCTGGACCATCTGCGTAAAGCGGTTGGTGATGGTGAGCGTCGTGTCGATGAAACGCTCCACGCAGCTAACGAGACAAGTCTCCGTTCGTGAGTCCATCTTGGAGCTCAGTTTGTCCATGCACTTATCCCAGCAAACATCCGTAAAGTTGTGAACCTGAATAGAGTGTTAAACAGGATTAAGACCCACCAGGCTTGGTTTTGAATAACAGCAAAGCGGTACTGAAGAGTTACCCACCTGCGCTTGAAACTGAGCCTTTTGCTGCTCTACTGCAATCAGACGCTGGAGCTCCGCAGCTTCAGCGCTTTCAGATGAACTAGCCGACGGCATATCAAAGCTAGAATTAAAATCAGCCATGGCGAAACTTTACTGACAGATTATATGCACGGGAACATGTGAAGGATAACGCAACTGCGCTCACTGACAGGAATGGACGTACAGACAAATACTTCCGCCGCAAAAATATGACGTCATGAAGACTCGTTCTTCTTCTTCTTCATGTTTTATGGCGGGTGGCATCCAACGTTAAGGTGCATTACCGCCACCTACTATACTGGAGTGTGGACCAGAGTGACTAACAGAACTTTATATATATATATATATATATAAATAAAAACAACAATTATACTTTATATTCTATTTATTAACCCAGTTTCCCTCAAGAATACAATTAAAGAATTATAATTTCCTGTTTGACCGAGTATTTGCTTTACATCTAGTATCTCCTGTGGTGTCCTTCTGAATATTTCTCTCTGTAATATATTTTTGGCAGTGACATAGAACATGTTCTATTGATTCCTCCTCCTGACAATACTCACACAGACCTGTGGGATGTTTTCCAATGAGATAGAATGTCTTATTTAGTTTTGTGTGACCCAGTCTTAACCTTGATATTATATTTTCCTCCTTGGTACCTCCTTTTAAATTTGCCCAATAATTCATCATTAGCTGTTCCCGTCGGAAACACATTGGCATTTCCCCCATCTCCACATGCAGAGCATCAACAGGAGTCGACTTGTCCGCACCACAACACAATCTCAATGCTTGAGCTTGTATTACTTCTAACTTTTGTAATGATGTTTTAGCTGCCGATCCATATACAAAACTCCCATAATCCAATACTGATCTAATCAATGCTATATATACGCTTTTCATTGCACCTCTGCTCGCTCCCCAATCAGATCCAGATAAACACCTCATAACATTTAACACCTTTTTACATTTGTTGAGTATATTATTAATATGTTCAGTCCAAATCGATTTGGAATCAAACCACACTCCCAAAAACTTAAAGACTTTAAATCGCTCAGTTAATTGTCCGTATATTCTTACCTCCATGCCAGTGATTTCCTTTTTTTCCCCTTGTAAATATGAGTGATTTAGTTTTTTTCTACTGAAAACTTAAATCCCCATGAGTATGACCATTTTTCAACCACATTAATTGCCTCTTGTATCTTTATTTTAATGTGTTCAACATTTCTTCCCCTTTTCCATAATGCTCCATCATCTGCAAATAAAGATCGACTAATATCAACATCATTTATCATGATGGAAAAAAGCAATGGACTAATGACACTACCCTGAGGGGTACCGTTATCTACCAGATACTTCCTGGACAAAGCTGTACCAATTCTAACTCGAATAGATCTAATCCAATTAAATACTCTTCCTGAAATTCCTATTCTATTTAACCTTCCAAACCATATCGTATGCTTTCTCAACATCAAAGAAAACTGCCATAACTGATTCTTTGTTAACCTGTGCCTTCTTGATTTCTGTTTTTGTACAACTGGGTCCATTGTTCCTCTCCCTCTCCTGAATCCACTCTGATAAGGTGATAAAAGTTCCTTTGTTTCCAAATAAAATGTCAGTCTTTCAGTAATGAATGCTATTGGCCTATAGTTTACCGGTTTTGAAGGATCTTTCCCTGGCTTCCTAATAGGAATAATCACTGCTTCTTTCCAAGCATTAGGCAGTTTTCCCATATCCCACACTTTATTATATAGACCTAGGAGTTTCAAATCTGCTAAAGTACCTAGATGTTTTAACATCATATAGCAGATTCCATCTTCCCCAGGAGATGTTAATCCAGATCTTGCTATTAATCTTCTAATTTCACCCAGAGTAAATGGAACATCCCAAACACTATTATTCTCATGCCTCCTCTCCAGAACTCCAGGATGAGCTGCTCTAGTCTTCATTTTCCTCTCTTAGCCTCCTCTGATAAATTATGAGAACTATGTATTTTAACCGGTTATTTTGCAATCATTTCTGCCTTCTTCTCATCAGAAATTGCTACTTCCTCATCCCTCTTTAATACTGGGTACTGGTATTCCTTTCTAATTCCTCTCATACTCTTGATCATTCCCCAAACATCCCCAACCGGTGTTACTCTTCCTATTTTATTACAAAAACTTCGCCAACTATGCCTCTTTGCACTACGTATTGTTTTCCTAACTTTAGCTTGTGCTTTCTTAAAAACAATTAAATTCTGAAAACTATGAGTTTGTCTTAATTCTCTGAGAGCTTTATTTATTTATCTCCATTTTTCCTTTCCTTTTAGAAATGGACTGATTTGCATCTTCTATTAAAGTTGTTCTAATATTTTCCTCAACCCTCTCAATATCTTCATTTAAATCTATTTTACACATCTCCTTTTCACAAATATATTTAAATAATTCCCATTTTGCACTACTAAATATCAGTCTCCCTGTCATTTCACCTTTCCTCTTATTCTTTTCCAATGGTAGTTGACAAAACACTGGAAAATGATCACTACCTATTGCTGTGTCTTCTAACACATCCCACTCACATCTTCTACCTAGATTTCTAGACACTAATGTTAAATCTAACACTGAAGTGTTCCCAGTGCGCACATCTATTCTAGTCTCTCTCCCATCATTTAAACAAACCATTTGTTTTTCCTCTAATAACTCTTCTATGACCTCCCCATTTGTATCTGTTCTAACTCCTCCCCATAAAGTGCTATGCACATTAAAATCCCCATATACTAATACCCTATCACTATCCATCCCATCAATTTGTTTTAAGTTATCTAAATCTAGCCTCTTACAAGGATTATAAAAATTAATAATTATAAACTTTCCCTCACCTGTCCATATCTCTACACCAACATAATCTTGCTCACTTCCTATACTCACCTCTCTAAATGCAATATCTTCCTGAATAAATGTAGCACATCCCCCTCCATTTCCCTCCTCCCTATCACTTCTAACAGATGAATAACCGACGATTCTAAAATCCAAATTTGGTTTCAACCACGTTTCCTGTACACAAATCACATCTGGCTTAATGGGCAAATCATCTATAAACTTTTTAAATTCCTGTCCATTAGCCAATAAGCTTCTCGCATTCCATTGCAGACAGAGAACCATTATCAACACTATCTAGTTCCTGACTATTCTTGACTTGTTTGGACACTGAGATAATTTCTAACCTCCTCCCATGTCAGTCCTCTGATATCTAGATGCTGGACTGCTGCTTTTACAATAATTTGTATTCTCTGTTTTAGACTTGATCCCCAATTTAGCATTGATTACTCCTGCTATGAATGTGACTAGTTTCTTAATGTCAACCATCACCTTCTCTTCATTTGCCTGATCTGAATCCTTATCAAGTTGTTTACCTGTACTGCTTCTTTCTCAATTTCCTCCTCTCTGACTTACTATCCTCACAGCCTCTGAATACGTCACCTTACCCTGAATCCTCACCTGTTGTATTTCTTTTTCCCTTTTCAGTACTTCACAGCCACCATAAGCCACACTATGATTTCCACCACAGTTACAACATCTGGGTTGCTCCTTGTGACCACACTGCTCATAATCATGATCTTCTCCACATCTAGCACATCTTCTTCTGCCTTTGCAGGTTTTGGCTGTATGACCAAATCTTTGACAGTTGTAACATTTCATTGGCTTTGGTACATATTCTCTTACATTATAACTCATAAAGCCTAGAGTTAATTTTTTGGGAAGCACTTCATCTTCAAATTCAACCATGATAGACTCGCTGTCTAGCCTTACTCCCTACCTGGATACCTGGAGCCTCCGAACACCCTTCACCCTTCCTCCCTTTAAGTTTGCCGTCCATAGTAACGCTGACTGGCACTCCCCAGATCACTCCTTTACACCATTTAGTTCCTCTTTCAATATAATTTAAACTCACCACTTTATTCCTCCCTATTTCTTTCATCCTAGCAGCCCGCTGTCTCTGTTCCTCGCTTCTACAAACAATCAACAAATTGCCATCTCTCAACACCTTTGCCATATTAATATCACCGACCTGATTTTATAAAACGGTTGTTAACTTTACCGGATTCATTGACAAAATTCCCTTCTCCTCCGCAAATCTCAATATAATTTTGAAGTCGCCATTTGCCTTCTCTCTTTCCTCGTATCCTTCTCCAACACCTCCACTGACTCTTATTGTCTTCGACCTGACTCCTGCTAACTCATCTCCTCTCTTTTCCTTCATTCTCACACGTCCTTGGCTTATATCCATACTATCGTCACTATCTCCTATTTCAGACTCTCCCCACTCTGGTACATTCACAGCATAGTTGTGCCCGACCCGCCACAACTTTCTTCCATTCACTATTCTTTTTCATTTTAGTAAAGCCTCGTATTCGACTGTCAACAGACAATCTTGTCTTTTTCTCAGGATCATCTGACAGATCACATTTCTTGGTTTGATGTCCCGATAAAGTTTTCACCATATAAGAAAACACTGCTGGTTTAACCGAGCTGCAGTGTCACCACACGCTGCCTCCAAACGGAAGCGTCTTCTCCGGTAAGTCGCCACGACGGCTCATTATAGATGCTTATTCTTGTCATACACAATGGAGGGGAAAAAATTCTGGCCCAAATTTCACCCAAATGCTTATTTTGTCATCACTCTGAAGAAACAGTTATCCAATTATTTCTGTTTCAAAGTGTTCAGTTGACTTTACTTATTTTGTTAAAATGAATGTATCTTATGTATTAGCCAATTTTGGTAAATCTTTAAAAAGACAATTTTTCATATTAAGTTTATAATGATTTTATTACTATTCCTTACTATATGTAACATTCAAGGTAATATGCATTTCATGCATTGTAACCCTGTTAGAACGTTTTGTAAATAAAATATTTTTCTTTGAACTATTGCTATGTATTTCTATTAAAGTCGGCATGAAACGGAAGTTGCGATTGTCTTTTCTTCTCTACTGTGACGTATATCCGAGGGAAACGGCATCTGACATGAGAGGGCGGGACTTGATTTCGTCCTTCGGGAATTGATTGGATCGTTGGAAATTGGGGCGTTGCTAACAATATGGAGGCAGATCTGAATGCCAGTTTGCAGTTAGTGGTGGGGGATTTCTCTCCACTGGATTCACAGCGGACACCCAAGCATGAATAAATGTTTTATTTATTAAGGATGACGATGGCGATCAACAGCACAGCACATGCCTAAGCAGCGCAGAGAGAGAGAGAGACTGCCTGAATGACTGAGCACGTCCTCCATCAGGCTAAGTCATATTCATGAAAAAAATTAGTTTGCGATGTTCTAAGAGTAATGTTGTCGTAATATCCTAATATCTTTTCAATGTTTAGGGGTAACATACCCCTCATGACTGGTGTCAGTGCTATAAAGTGAAGCATCAGCTTCAGCTTTTCACCAGTGTTTATTCCAGCGTTTACCCCTCAGTCACTAGCTCCGCCCTTGTGCCATAGCTCGTGACCAGAAGAGAAGATGAGTCCTATTGAGGGGGAGGGGAGGTTAACATTTTTGATTAAAGATTATGAGGGCACATGAATAAAAAAAATAAACAATGAAGTGTACGGATAAATTATTTATAATAAACACTACAGTATTCCATTAAAAAATAAGAATTTTCAATTTTGATTTCATGGTGACTTTAAGATTAAAGACGTGCACTTTAACTCTGGTAGTTGCCTACTCTACCCCATAGTGATAGATGGCGTTATCGAGTAGTTATGGTGAACAACGGATTCATGAGAGAATAACTCACTGTTACAGAAACCTGTCACAAACATATGAATCTGATCTGACCTTGTAGTTTAACAGTAATGGCGAGCTTGATTCGTTTAAGCACTTTCTGCCAAAGAGGAATAAGACGTAAGTCATCATGGATGACCGAATGAATAAGACACAGACATGTTAACACAGATTTATGTAATGTTTTTTATGCAATATTTTATACCATGTACAGCTGTGCTTCTCTGCAACACACACCTGTCTCGTGGGTTGGTTGCCTATCGGAAGAATTGAGATGTTGAGCCTTTCCGATTGACAGCAGGGAGGATCCATGCAGCTTCATCACACTCCAGTGAGCGATATCTAATCATTGTTAAAAATTTATTTATAGTTTTCCCATGATTATCCACTTCTCCATTTGTAATGCTACAACAGTAATTCTACAATGAACACAAATATTGTGACCAATGAACTGTTTTTTGAACATTGCACATTCAGTAAAAAATATTTTACATGATTTTAATAAATTTATATTGGACCAAATTCTCTTTGAATATTTTATAAAATTAAGATTGAAGTGAAGGCATTGACATTAATGCTCAGTGTTACTATTTGAATGATCAAAAATGCAGTATGTTTGCAGGCAACACTAGTCAGTATTAATATTATAAAAATGACAATCAAATTTCCTTTTGTGCAAAAATACTAAAAAGCTAATTATTATACTAATTATTAGACTGTAGTAAAAAGATACTGTTTCTTAAACTCTTTTACTACAAAGGACGTTAGCAAAATTAAAATTTCTGTTTGTTTTTGCAGCTGTCTCAAGTTCAAGGGCAGCCTCCATGCACTGGACGGGTGAACGGGCTATTGAATATAGTTCTGTAGGTATGGTTCCAGCAGCATACCTGTGTCCTGGTCCACTAGTGGATTACTCTATTGCTGCAGCTCTCACACTGCATGGACACTGGTAAGAGCGTGTGTATCTCTCACTCCTGTGTATCTGAAGAGCCTTGCTTTATGCTTGTTGTATCGGTTGTTTTATTGAAGTTGGATATTACTGAGGCACCTCAGTCATCAGTGAAGTTATGCAGTATTTAGATTAAGTAAATGTCCTACGAACACTGTATTCTATTTAGTTCATTCTTTTATTTCTGTGTTTTTGTCCTTCTGCAGGAGGATTGGTCAAGTCCTAATAGACTATGTCTATGGTGATGTTAAGGTCAAGCTGGCTAAAGCTGGCGTCTTGTTGCTCTCCACAACCACGTTCTTTGGTCTCTGCTATTTCAATTACCATGATGTTGGTCTCTGCAAGGCAGTTGCCATGCTCTGGCAAATATGATTATATGGCCAGAATTAAACTGACTGACTTAAAAGATGTATCGCCATTTCAGGTACTTTTCCAAGTCTTTTGAAAAGGTAAATACCTTCAGTTTAACAGAAGACATTCGTCTCTTAAAATGTTACACGTTTGAATAAAATGTGTCATAGTGATATTTCACAAAACATTAGAATTGTTGGCTAAATGAGGAGCAATGTGAAATATCCTTTTCATTTCACATTGCTCTTCATTAAGCCAACAATGCTTTGTTCATGACCTGTATTTACTGAGCATTTCAGATGACCACCACGCTTGTTAATAATGAGCTTTTTCCTTATTAGTACTGTATATGAGAACACAGGACGCCCCTTTATGAAAGACTCTATGTATAGTAACTATGTTAGTATTTATAATTTCAGCAGTTATTGTCAATGTCCAGCAGAGGTCAATGCTTTTCAGTTTTATTGGCAATGCATGATCATATTCACAGTGTCTGTGTAGGTCACATCTGTGCTTACAATATTTTTAAAACCAACAAATTTACTTGAACACACTTGTGCATTTGTTTTATTTGAAGCATGATAATGTAATATTCTTATTAATATTAAGATTCTATAGAGGAAATACACAATCTGGTTATTGTACAGTGAATAAACTGCTGAGATTTAATTTTTTTTATTTTCAAATAGCTTTATGTTTATATTTATATAGCTTTAATATATATTTATAGTTTACTAACCACAAATGAAAATAAATCATGTAGTAATTTGTTATGCTGTAAAAGTCTTATACTCTTCATTAGTAGTGGGAATCAGCAAAGATTTGTTAAAGTAGTGCAAACATATGATGTGATAAAAAATTAAAATTATTGCAGTTTATATTTGTTCAACATTTTTTACTTGGCACCAGCAGCTGAGACTTTAATATTGAACCACTCACAGTTTGGATGGGCAGCTCTCTGAGACACTAGTAGGACCTTGATCTCTTCACAGAATACAAATAAAGGGTAAATAATTATATCAGACTGTTGTGGGCACATTTACCTATTTAGTTTGACTACTGCATTTAGTAGTCAAATTCTCTAGTTATATGAACACATTTAACAATTTTCTCTATCCTTATTAAATGTGTCATCATCTTTAATATCAAATTCTTAAATGTTATCATTAAATTAAGTTAGAATAATAAGAAACTGTAGGGCTGTTACCAATCAAATGAAATGAGTGTTAAAAAAATAATTCAGTCATTCAAGAATTAAGCAAATGACTCACTGAATCATTGGGATTCATTCATCATCATTCTATGGGAGAAAAAAAAAAGTGAAACTTTGCACGTTGCGTTCATATTCTGGGCACATCTTTTTGTCTGTACATAGTACAATTTATTGAGAAACAGTACACCTAATTTGGTCTTTTATTATGACTGTCTTGACGAAGTATAATTGTTATTGTAAATACTCACTTTTCCATGACCACGGAGGAGAATCAGAGATTGTGGTTCATAGTCAGCGGACAGACATGAACACACTGTATTTCTTATATTTATTTCAACAAATGACAACCAAAATCAAATCCCCGGGAGCTTGTTTTTGTAGCATTTTAAAATGCTGGCTTGATGTACTAAGACTAAGTGACATTAAAAGACATGCAGAGCCCAGAATATGAACACAATGGTTTAATTACACGTTTTCCTCCCTTTCCAAAACCATAAAAACCCTAATAATAATAGGCTATACTTTATTATTAAGGTGTATAGATATCTTATAGTTAGTCTATAGATATTGTCATTATGAACTATGGACTTTATATGTTGTGCATAGAAATATTTTACAGTCACAAAACTGAATCTGTTGATGGTATAAGAAAATAGTGAGACAGACGTTAACTCATTACTCATAACCAGGACGTTTATTATGGTAAAGTGTACGTAGCTAACGTGAGTCATAGTGCTCTGCGCGAGTGTGCATAATAAGAATGTAACCTACTGCGGTCTCTTGTATATGTTGTTTTACCTGTTTTAGTTAATCATGTCAACAAGTGTGCTTAAAAATGCATTTAGGACCAGCAAGAGTAAGCTTTTATTACTGATTATCTCTGCATCTTATAATAACTTTGTTTTTTACCCCTCTCATTTAGTTTGCTAACCGTAACAAAGAGCTGTGACGTCTAGCATGCATTGGCAACTAAACTCAAACTGAAATACAGACAAACAAAGAACAAGACACAGTATGTAAAAGAAAAAGATATTGCCTAAGTTAAAAAAAAAAACTAAATAGTTGTCTATACATAAATCCATTTATTAAATTATGCACTTTTGCATGTGATAATATGAGGCCATTTTCTCAAAATGTTATAAAATGTAACTGCTTGATGTGCATTTTGTTGTGTTACACAAATTCTTGTTGTATGTTCAGCTGATATTTATTTCAGCCTTGTTATTTCACATTACATCCCAGCCAGCACCGCACTGCCCTCCCCTCCACTGCTGTGTCATATCATATAATCCTGTGTGATGTAACAGGGTTGGCAAAAGATCCGACTTACATAAAAGGAGCTTGTCTCCTCCCATCTGTGTCCACATAGTTTTTATTGCTCTTGACAATTTTTTCATACACTCTTCTTCTTCATCTGATCAAGGGTGCAGCCTCATATTTCTCTACAGGATGTCTAGCAAAAAGCCTCAAACAATTGGTAAGAATCTGAGAGCTCTTCTGCACTGATGCACGTCTGCAAGTTTCACTTTTTGTTGTATGTTACTGCACAGGCTTTGTGATTGTTCATATATGTGTTTGTGTGAAGCAATGCAGTGTATTAAAGCACATGTGTTTCAAAGCAGCTGCTGTATTCACATGAGAGAGGGTGGGATGTACTTTAAGTCCCATGGCTTTTGAGTGTTAGGTTTAAATTTAGCAGCTTAATTATGAATAACTAAATTGATCTACTTTTGATTTGTACATCACAACTTTGACTTTTCTGAAAAAGATGTCTCTGTATGTCTGTGTAGTTGCTTCATTATTTATGCATTAGTGTATCACAGTACATGTAGGCGTGTAGAGTAGAGAGGGACTGTTTTTCTAAGGTAATGCTTCTCTTTGTAATATCGCTGACTCTCTGCCATTTCAGCTCTGTCATTTGTTGAATTTAATCCTTTACTTTGTTCTTTCACCTGACATAATTGAGCAGAGTAGTATGTCTGCAAATCTGTTACTTGCTACGGCTATATAATTTAATATAACTCGGGGTTAGCTAACCTTGCAGTTAAGTTTGTTGACTCTGAGGACCTCTATATAAAAGTGTCAGTAACACTTTACACTAAGGTCCCATTTGTTAACATTAGTAAATGGATTAGCTAAACTGAACTAACAATGAGCAATATATATTTTTAAAGAATTTATTAGTCTTTATTAATGTCAGTAAAACATATAGGGGAACACTTTATTATACATTGTCCTTGTTATACATGTTATATATACAGTATATATATACATGTACTTACTATATTAACAGTAAAATATGCATAATTACATGCTACTAAACCAAACCATAATTCTAACCGTAACCCTATAGTAAGGACATGTTGTTAATTAATATGACTTACAATGTAATTGTATAATTACACTGTACGAACTGCACCTTAAAATAAAGTGTAAAGAAATAGTTTTTCATTATTTCTTAGTTCACAGTGCATTAACTAATGTTAACAAATATTACTTTTAATTTGAAAAGTTGAAACACATGCTGTAGAAGTTTTGTTCATTGTTAGCTGATGTTAAAGGGGTCATATGATGCGATTTCAAGTTTTCCTTTCTCTTTGGAGTGTAACAAACTGATTGTGCATAGATAACATCCCTGAAATTGCAAAGACTAAAGTCTCAAAACCAAAGAGATATTCTTTATCAAAGTTAAGACTCTGCCACGCCCCCCTAAAACGGCTCGTTCTAACACGCCCCCACATATCTACCTCACTATGTGGAAATATTTGCATAATGCTGCCCAAATGTTCACGCAAAGAAGGAAGGAGTGGTTTCAGTAACCGCAGTTAGTGTTGAAGCAGCATGTCAGGGAGACGCTGTGTGTTTCTAGACGAAAACAAAAGCACTTTATTTGGCCTTCCGAAAGTAGATGCATTTAGAAATCTTTAAGATGCATTTTATGGACGACCGTTTCGTGAACCTAGGAGAGGAGGTAATTCTGACTTTGCTATGACAATCTGGCGCTTCTGAATCAGCTACTGTTTTGTTATTAGTTCAATTATTTGCTAATGACTGTTCAAATGCGGAGTTTTGCGCAGTGTGTGTGTGCGCGAGCGAGAGAGAAAGAGAGAGAGAGAGAGAGAGAGAGAGAGAGAGAGAGAGAGAGAGGGGGTAACATCACAGTGAAGTCAGCTTGTGTACTGCACACATACCAGCTTCATCACTGTGTCTGTCACGCGACTCTGTTCCCCTTTCGGGCTCTGTCTTTACATTTATTTTGAAAGATGAAGCTCACAATTATGGTAAGGGGCGTTACATTTCCGACGAGTGCTTGCGGTGTTCGGCCAATCACAATGCACTGGGTCAGCTGGACAATAAGAGCAGACTGTGCTTGTCGGAAGGAGGGACTTCATAGAAAACGAAGCGTTTGAGAGAGGCGGGGCATAGAGGACCTACAATAATGTACAGTATTTGAAAAATAATGTTTTTTGAACATTAAAGCCTGTCAACATATTCTGTTACACCAAATACACAAAATAATGATCTTTAAAAAAGCATCATATGACCCCTTTAACTAATGTAACCTTATTGTAAAGTATTACCAAAAGTGACCATACTCAAAAATGACATTTTATTACCATTATCACAAGTGCATCTGTATAATATTATTCTGATTATTCTTTTCATGAACAGATTCTGATCTGTTAACTTGCAAAGCAATCAGATTTGGTATATTATGTCGATCTGGATTTTTGCAGCTGCTGCTCAGAAAACATACTTCACAAAAGTGCATGGGCTGCCAAACATCACCCCCTTGGTAAGTTCGGTACAGGAGACACCTGAGCCCATCCCCACCACAGTTAAAGGCACCATCCCAACCTGGATCCATGGGAGTCTGCTGCGGAATGGTCCAGGAAAGTTTGAGTTTGGGAATCAGCAGTGAGTATATAACATATGGTGATATTTGATTTGACTAGAATCAATAGAATGTGACGAATAGTAAAATAAATTAACTAAATACATTTTATAATCTCTGTTTCTTGCAATTAGTAATTGGCTATAAAGCTAATGACATATGGAAACTAAGGTATAATAAATCATTTGATATTTGCAGTGGTAGAAGTAGTAGGTAACAACCATGACAACCTTTCACAGAAGACCGTTATTCAAAATTTTGATTTGTGATCCGTTTGATCACAATTATTATATGTAATTCAAACTCTAACATGAACATTCAGGCTGACACTTGCCGATGTAAATGTTTCCTCAGCTATAACCACTGGTTTGATGGCATGGCCTTGATGCATCGCTTTCAGATTGAGGACGGTCAGGTGACATACAGAAGCCGTTTTTTGTGCAGCGACTCGTATACGCAGAACAGCGAGAGGAACCGCATCATAGTATCAGAGTTTGGCACTTTGGCTCTACCTGATCCCTGCAAGAACTTCTTTCAGCGCTTCCTGTCCAGATTTGAGATGCCAAGTATGTAGAAATTGTGAATATATGTGTGAATGACAGTTGCTGACGGCCATGGTGAAATGGATCTCAATAGGTTTAGAAAATCACCAATAGCTTACTGTTTTAAAAATGTTACAAAAAGCTCTTTCTGTTTTCTGAAAGAGTAACAAGGCATGTCTCTGGAGGGCCTTGCTCAAGAGCACAACAGGAGTGGTCAGTAGAAATGTGTCTAAAGTCATTTTAGACAAACAACTGTATGTCTGTAATCACGAGAATACATTTAAATCAGACACCACAAGCACTCAATTAAGATTAAATAAAGTGACAGTGCTAAAGTGTTGAGATGGAGTTGGCAGAGTGTTCTGCACACTACAACTGAGGCAATTATACAGTAACATATGATAAAAATGCACACAATCTTTAGGATAAATGCTTAGAGAAATGATTAAACAAAGCCCACCATTAGAGAGAAAATCCAGTTCTTTAAACTGTCAGTATGTTGGAAGTGTGACTTAATGGCACAATGAGGTTTCCATTTGAATATGTGGGTTACACAACTAAAATCAATGTGGGGGGGGGACAAACTATTTAATCATTTTAAAATGGTTCTCATCCAGGGGGCCGGGGCCCATCAGGGGCATTAATTATATCGCTAATCTAATATAAATTTTCATTTAAATTCAGATGGTAAAAACACATTAAATTAAGTTTAACTTGAAATCATATCACAATACTGTTTTCATGTTCAGGAACATGCAGTTCTTAAAACTTCTAGAATCACAAAATGAAGGAAGTGTAGTTTAATACAGTTAATAATCCCAGTAAAATAAGCAGCTCGAATCTAACCTAAACTCTTAGCTAAATTAAAATGCTCCATAACACATAAAATCAAGTTGAAACTAAAATGATAGTCTTTTTTCCCCCTCAATATGTTTACTGAAAAATATAGTTCATTAAACTTGTGACAAAATGAATCATGGTTAATTTAATATAATTAATCCTGGTTTATGTTAATAATAAAAAGTCTGAAAACAAGCAGCTTTGTCAAATTTAAAGAAGAAATACAAATTTACAAAAAAAAAAAGTCAAAAACTTTGTTTTAATCCATTTCTTCCTCAAAGTTTAAAAAAAGAAGACGAAAAAGATAAGATATTTGTGACACTAATTCCCCTCTCTCCAATTCCAGAGCCAACAGATAATGCCAGTGTCAACTTTGTTAAATACAAGGGTGACTATTACGTCAGCACAGAGACAAACTGCATGCACAGAGTGGATCCAGATACCTTGGAGTCCAAACAGAAGGTATGAGCAATAACCTGCCTATAGTCACCAGCCTAGACCAGCCCGTCATGTCTAAGAAGGATGATTGCTTGTAGGTGGACTGGAGCAAGTTCATTGCTGTGAACGGTGCTACTGCACATCCACACTTTGATCCAGATGGCACAGCTTACAACATGGGCAACTCATACAGGAACAAAGGTTAGATTCCTGTCTTATCCTTATGTGCTGACCAATCTCAGTGCAATGCCACTTCAGGATTAAGAGACAGGTTGTTGGGCTGTGATGTGTTTTATAGGGGCTTTCTATAACATCATCAGGGTGCCACCAGAAAGAGACGGCCCAGAAGATACTCTAGAGGGAGCCAAAATATTATGCTCAATTGCCCCTCGTGACAAATCCAAACCCTCCTATTACCACAGCTTTGGTGAGTGATGAAGAAAATCTGTCATGTTTATTATCTTCTCATGAAGAATCTCGTGTAATTTTATTGCACAGCTACTGCAATAGAGTTGTGTGTAATTTTATTGCTCTGAATGGTATAACCATAGTCTGAATGGAGCGATCATATCAATGTGCAGCACTGAAAAGCCTTTGTTTTATTTTCCTGAACCTTTCAGGCATGTCAGAGAACTATGTAGTGTTCATCGAGCAGCCCATTAAGATGGATCTGTTTAAGATAGTGACTGGTAGACTAAGGGGGAAATCGCTAAATGAGGGTGTTTACTGGGACCCCAACCAGGAAACCATATTCCACCTTATTGACAAACAAACTGGAAAGGTGAGACAACAATCATGACAATAGTCTCACAGAGGCACTGAGAACAATGAGAAGCAGATGGACTTCCTGTGGTCTCCATATGAGTTTATTAATATATTGGTTTGCTGATTCTGCTTCAATATGGTTAAATGAAAGCTGATTGAGAACATAAAGACGATTATTCTTCAGGCGACTTTTACACTTTAACCAACTAGTCTGCATCTCTCTGCAGGAGATGCCAGTGAAGTACTACACCAAGGCCTTGTCCACCTTCCATCAGATCAATGCTTTTGAGCAGGATGGATTCCTCATGCTAGACATGTGCTGCTCTGATGACGGCCAGTCCATAAACAACTTCCTCATCCAGAACCTACGTCAATCAGGAGAGGCATTGGATGAGGTAATGTTCTTCCTTAAACTCTCCTTGTCTGTCTATCTTAATAATAATCTTAATAATGATAACAACAGCAACACATTTCTAAAGCACAGATTTATATAATTTTACATACTGTAAATCACATTCTCATTTGTCCTGTGGCTCTCTGTTTCTCTCAGATGTATAACACCATGAGCAGGCCGTATCCCCGTCGTTTTGTGCTGCCTCTCAACATCACCAGTGAAACCCCACTGGAACAGAATCTCAACACACGGCCTGACAGCACCGCTACCGCTGTCTGCCATACCAAAAATCAGGTGTTGTCTTTATGCTGGTTACAACACTACTGGGGTCAGAAAGATTTTATTTTTTAAAATACGTTTATTCTGAAGGATCATGTGGCACTGAAGCCTGGAGTAATGGCTGCTAAAATCACAGGAATACAGAATTTTACCATGTATTAAAATAAAAAAGTTATTTTAAATTTTAATATTTCACAGTAGTACTGTTTTACTGTATTTTTGATCAAATAAGTGCAGCCTTGATGAGCATAAGAGACATATTTCAAAAACATAAAAAATCTCACCAACCCCAAATTTTTTAACAGTAATGTAACTATACAGGACTTAGACTTGGTGTATTAAGTAGAGATCTTTAATTTATTATTTGCTCTTTATAACAGTGACTAATACGCAACACAAAAAGTGCATTTGTTTATTGGAGAGCCTTCATCTATTTAGGACTGCAAAATGTCTCTCTCTTAGATATTTTGCACATTTGAGGATCTCCATGGCGAAGACCTGAAAGACTACGGTGGTTTGGAGTTTCCACATATTAACTACGCCAGATATAACACCAAACCTTATAGATACTACTATGGTTGTGGCTTCCGTCACCTAGTGGGTGACTCTCTAATTAAGATGGATCTGGAAAGCAAAAAGTTCAAGGTGAAATCAATAACTGAGGCGTGACGTGACTCTGGACGAACAGTTGAGACGTGACGAGACTCTGGACGGACAGCTGAGACATGGCGAGACTCTAGAAGATCAGCTGTGACGTAACGTGACTCTGGATGATCAGCGGTGACGTGACGGGACTCCGGATGATCATCTGTGATGTGACGGGACTCCGGATGATCAGCTGTTACGTGACGGGACTCCGGATGATCAGCTGTGACCTGACTAGACTCATGATAATGAACTGTAACTTGACTTGACTCATGACGATCAACAGTGCCTAGACTCGACTCATGACGATCAACAGTGCCTAGACTCGACTCATGACGATCAACAGTGCCTAGACTCGACTCATGACGATCAACAGTGCCTAGACTCGACTCATGACGATCAACAGTGCCTAGACTCGACTCATGACGATCAACAGTGCCTAGACTCGACTCATGACGATCAACAGTGCCTAGACTCGACTCATGACGATCAACAGTGCCTAGACTCGACTCATGACGATCAACAGTGCCTAGACTCGACTCATGACGATCAACAGTGCCTAGACTCGACTCATGACGATCAACAGTGCCTAGACTCGACTCATGACGATCAACAGTGCCTAGACTCGACTCATGACGATCAACAGTGCCTAGACTCGACTCATGACGATCAACAGTGCCTAGACTCGACTCATGACGATCAACAGTGCCTAGACTCGACTCATGACGATCAACAGTGCCTAGACTCGACTCATGACGATCAACAGTGCCTAGACTCGACTCATGACGATCAACAGTGCCTAGACTCGACTCATGACGATCAACAGTGCCTAGACTCGACTCATGACGATCAACAGTGCCTAGACTCGACTCAGGAAGATCAACTGTGACTAGACTTGACTCAGGAAGAACAGCTGTGACTAGACTTGACTCATGATTATCAACCGTGACTTGACTGAACTCAGGAAGATCAGCTGTGACTCGACTGAACTCAGGAAGAACAACTGTGACTCGACTTGACTCATGACGATCAACTGTGATATTCTTTGGAAAAGCCGCTGGATCCTTGTTTGGCTGAGTATTCTGTAACGGGGCTGACGAGACGTGAGACGTGTGGATCCATCTGCAGGCTTTATTAAAGAGACGTAGTACACAGGCAGGGTCAAAACAATGGCAAACAGGTATATGGCGGGCAAAACACAAGAATAGTCCTAGGGCTAGCGTAGGTCACCGATCAGCAGACAGAATCAAAGGGGCGAGACGAGAGGGAGAAATCCAAGAAAACAGGCAAAGATCAGAAACCCCAAAAACAATACGCAACACAAAAAGTGCATTTGTTTATTGGAGAGCCTTCATCTATTTAGGACTGCAAAATGTCTCTCTCTTAGATATTTTGCACATTTGAGGATCTCCATGGCAGTCAATGTAATGGAAAGTGTGACATCTGGTGGTGAATAAACGGAAGTCCATGGACTGAATTTGTGACAGTACAGTAGAATGCAGAAGAAGACATTTCAACACATTTCAGCAATAAAAAAAGACTTGTTTGTCTAGAGTAATTTTTGCTTATTAGTATGGTTGAATTGGATCATCGAAGGTCAGAAGCAAAGACATTGGTTAATAGAATGGGATTAAATACATAACGCATATTTGTGTTGTTTAACATTTAATTATTGCAGGTTTGCGTCATATTCTGAGTTGCATTATTTTTATTCATTTTGAGGAATACTGAATCTGTTTTTTTTTTGTGAGAGATTAATTAATGCATATTCATATTTATTTTAGAACTACATTAACATCTGATTTCTCTCAACATGGGGACAGGTGAGCTGTCAATCAATACAATGAAAAAAAAAAGGATTTGAAAAAGTAACTCAGATATTCTCTTGTAAATTAAAAAGTAATGCATTACTTTACTAGTTACTTGAAAAAAGTAATCTGATTATGTAACTCGCGTTACTTGTAATGCGTTACCCCAACACTGCCGATGTCACATGGACTACTTTGTCGATCATCTTGGTACTTTTCTGGACCTTGAACGTGGTAGTTACCTTGCTGTCTATGGGAGGGTCAGAGAGCCCTCAGATTTCATCAAAAATATCTTAAATTGTGTTCCGAAGATGAACGAAGGTCTTACGGGTTTCGAACAACACGAGGGTGAGTAATTAATGACATAATTTTCATTTTTAGGTGAACTAACCCTTTAACAATTACTATCAACAAAATAGCCCAAAAATGTTATATTTAAAAAGTAAAATTTTCCTGTCCACTTGGCACCCAAAATTAAGAGTGCGTGTTTGCTAAATAAATTTGTTTTACAGGTATGGCGCCAGCCTGATCTCTACCCATCAGAGCCTGTCTTCATTCTTTCACCAAATGCTGAGGAAGAGGATGATGGAGTCATCCTGTCTGTGATCATCACACCAGTTAAGGTACAAAACAGCCCTGAATGTATGTAAAAAAATAAGCTCAATAATTTACCTGCTTTATAAGAAATTGAAACATGAATAATGAAATTATTACATTGTATAACATTTATCAATGCATCTTCTGTCTTAACCCCTTCATTCTCTTCTCTCTGTAGGACAAGAGTACATTCCTTTTAGTCCTAGATGCCAAAACATTTGAAGAGCTAGGAAGAGCCGAAGTGCCTGTCAACATTCCTTATGGATTCCACGGAGTCTTCAACTCCAGTGCATGAAGCTTTTTGAATCACTCCAACAAATGACAAGTAGCTCTTCAAAATGGTTACCAGTCACCTGCTACTATTACAAGCAAGAGACTAACATAACAATATTATTGTGAAATCGGCCCAAAGAGATCCTCCACATATCAACCTCATATTTTTTTAAAAAGAAAAACAAATACTTTATATTTACAGTTAATTACTAATTCATTAGTAATTACTTTAACATACAAGTACTGTAGAGTTATATTTAGAATTAATTAACTGCTTAGCAATTGACATTTTTCTACATCTTTGTGTAAGAGTTTGATGTACTGAGTTTGATGTAACAATAAGAATAAGATGGTGAGATCTGCAAACATTGTGTTGTTTCTGACTGCCGCATGTAATGTAGGCTTTGCAAAGATGCTTTTATTTATGGGAAGAAAAACAGCTTATTGAATTCCGTGGGTCAGAAAGAGGATGGAAATCGTAATGTAACACTAAATTATGGGGTTTGGTGCTAAACATTATGGTGAACCGCAGGGGAACATTACTTTTATGGCAAAAAATTATGTTATAATCTCTTTAAAATAGTGTTGAAAGCACACCTCGTTTTGATACATATATGATTTCTCTATATTTTATTTTCTTCTGTTTATCTTTTAAATTGTGGACTGTGAACTTATACCACAATATGAAACATTTGCAATTTGCAATTGCTCAGTCTTGTATCAGTTATACATTGCATTGTTTCATACAAGGTTTGTTTCTTTTACTCTAAAAACAAATGTGAACATACCACTAGATGTGAATGTGAACATGGTTCATATGATTAATATTTACCATTAGGATTTTCAGATCTACTTCCTTAAATGAGATAATAAGTTCATTGCGTTGAACGTATAAAAAAATAAAGGTAAAACCCAAAAGTGAATACTAACAATAATAAATACTGATAGAAGATTATTTTGGTTAAATGACAAAAATAATCTCCATACAGCATATGTGTCATATCATATTCATTTTCTACCTCTGAGAAATAACCTGTTGAGAGCTGCTGCTCTTTTGCATTATGCCTTTTACTTTCAACTTTATATAACAGTTCTACATAATGTTTCATTATACGTTGTTGTTTTGAATCAGTTTCTAATTGTAACTTGATGAACTCAATGACTGAAAAATATTTGTACACACAATACTTGTATGCTATCTGGTGCATGGTTTAATTCTCATACAGTCCACTTTTATAAAAACATTCACAATGTTTAAAAGCAAAATGTGTCCAGTGTCCAGTATGTTCCAGATCATTTCACATTCTAATATAAGCTTGTTTGGGAAATCTTGACATCGTGAGCATCCTGTAGAGAAAGAGATAGTAATACTTATCTTGTCCACTAGGCAGCAGTAGACACTCATAGCAAATATGAGTTTGTTATAAACGCAATGTAAAACAAATAAATGCATTCATTCTCAACAACAAAATAAACAGGCCTATTTGAAATACATTCATTAACCATCAGTGCATTCAGTCAGTTCCACAATGTGTGGTAACACTTTAGAATACTGTTCCGTCATTAATGAATAACTACACTGGAACAAATGACTAATGCACTATTAACATTCTAGTAACTACTATTAACTAACAAGAAACTCTGATTAATGAATTAGTCAATTTTAGCAGAAAATTAACCCTAACCTTTTAAGTTGAAAGTAGTAGTTCACTATTAGCTAATCAATAATAACTATTTTTTCATATCTCCCAGAGAGCTACTAAGAACAATTGTATACAGGTTCATAATTATTGTGAATAATGCAAAACGTATATTTCATTCTAACGTGAAGATTGTGGTAACCCACTAGTAAAGATTCAAGTATTACGCAATCCTTCAGAAAGGATTACTAATTATTTGGATCAGTATTCTAAAGTAAATAACATGATAGCTCTCTAGTAATGACTGAAATCACAGCAAGCTTTTGAGGGATTTGTAAAGTATTGGGTAGTAATGACTCAAGTGTTATTACATCCTTCTAAAGGAATTATTAATTATTTGGATCAGTATTCTAAAGTGACGATCATGGTAACCCACTTGTGATGACTCAAGTGTTACCAAATCCATTGGAAGGAATTACTATCCAGAACCTTACAAAAGAAAAAAAGTTTTCTGTTTCTCTCTCAAAAGACTTTTGTCAGGAGTTACTGATTAGCTAATAGTGAACTACCGTATTCAACTAACCACTATTACTTACTAATCCATTAATCTGAGTTTCTTGTTAGTTACATTTACATTTATGCATTTAGCAGACGCTTTTATCCAAAGGGACTTAGTGCATTCAGGCTATACATTTTTTTACCAGTATGTAGTTAATAGTAGTTCTAGAGTGCTAATAGTGCGTTACTCATTTGTTCCTGCGTAGTTATTCATTAATGACAAAACAGTATTCTAAAGTGAGCGTATATGTGCTCTTGCGTATGAATATCTCTGTGGCTCGGCTAAATTGGGAGCTCTCAGATTTCCCCTAATCCCTGCACATCAAACAGCAGGCAGAGCAGAGCAGATGCAGACAGACAGAGGCACTGCTCTCCTGTGGTATCTCAACCTGCCGGATCTTCTTTCCCCGTACACAGTGCTGTTATTGTCCCTGTATTTGTATGTGTGTTTGTGTGAGAACCACAGCATAGGTTGTTTGTCCCTGCGTCTTTTCATCCCTTTCTTTTTGGGTTTAAACACTGTTCTGACTGGTAGTAAGCAGACAGTGGCTCATGGACACAGATGCTACACATCCACACTTCAGCTTTTGTTTACACACCTCTTTGTAGATTAATGCATTTAACAGAAATACACAAATAACTAAAAAATAGAGAAGGACTGAATGACTAAACTGACTGACTGACTGACTGACTGACTGACTGACTGACTGAATGGACGAATGAATGAATGAATGAATGAATGAATGAATGAATGAATGAATGAATGAATGAATGAATGAATGATGGAAAGCAGTGGCGGAACGTAAACCAATACACTAACCAGGTGGTAGCCACAACAAAGACAGCTGTGTGTGTGTGTGTGTGTGTGTGTGTGTGTGTGTGTGTGTGCGTGCGCGTGCCTTGTTGCCCAGCAAATCCCACTCAGACACCTGCACTCAAAGCTTCCTGCTGCTGAACCTCCACTTCAAACAACTACTGACACATAGAGCGGAAACAAGAAAACTAAAGACTGAGAAAGAAAGTAAAGAACAAGATTTCTGCAAAACTTTCTTAACAAACTATTCTGCTCATACAACACAGTTTTGATTTTCAGAAGGAAGTTACTGTAGGTACATGTCTTTATTTCTAAAATGTCTTTATTTATAGCTTTGATGGCTCGCAGAATGTGTAGAATGTGAAATAAAAACAACAAATGTGCATCATTATAGAGCATGTGAATGCATCTACAATTTTGAAATGACCTCCATCTGACTAGATATCACAGACCAAAACACCAGATGTGAATTACCCGATCACTCTACAGGGCAGTCTTGTCCAGTGGTTCTGTAGATACCTGGAATGAAGCTACGGTTTATGAAGACTGTAAAATAACTGTTTATTAATTGCTTTGAGAATATAACGCAAAACGCAATACTGCAGAGAAAATGCAATACAAAACAATATGATTCATAGTCATACCAAATGTATGAATATGAACCAAAAAATGAACCATGATTCAATTAGAGAAAAATCTAAAATCTGGTTCAAATTTTTTTTTGTATAAGTATATTTCTATTTACAAAATAAAATCTTCTTATTCACAAGTTTCTTATATAGGCTAATTGTTTAATCTCAAACAAACGTTTTGTCAAAATGAAAAAATGCACTAAATACATAATATTGAAGTTTTTCTTTAGAAAAGTCTTTTACGCTCACCAAGGCTGTAAAATGTTTTATGTATTATTTGTACAATAAAAACATTAATATTGTGAATTATTATTAGATTAAATTCAACTTTTTAATTAGATTTACTGTATTTTTGAACAAATAAATGAAAATGAATTATTAAAATTCAAAATCATTTGTTTTAAAATGTAATTTATTGCTGTGACATGTCAAAGCTGCATTTTCAGCAGACATTACTCCAGTCTTCAGTGTAACACTTCAAAAATGTATTTCTAATTTGCTGCTCAAGAAACATTTCTTATTGTTATTATGAAGATTTGCTTTAACACTTTATTTTAAGGACCAATTAACGCTCGCTATTAACTAGTTGCTTATTAATATGCATATTACTAGCATACTGGCTGTATATTAGTACTTATAAAGCACACATTAATGCCTTATTCTGCATGACCATATTTTAGATCCCTTAATCCACCCCAAACCTAAACTTAACAACTACCTTACTATTAATAAGCAGCAAATTAGGACTTTGTTCAGGGAAAACTCTTAACAGTGAATATGTGTTCCCTATTCTAAAGTGTTACCAGATTTACAATACATTAATTTAGTACACATGTTTTTATAGGCCAGTTTTATACTATGTGTAACAGGGGGTCTCTGCTTCATCTCTCATATCCACAAAGGGGTCCTTGGCTAGAAAAAGGCTGAAGATCCCTGATGGTGAAGACTGAAGATTAGAGAAAAATGTCTCTGTCCAATGTCCTGTGTCTTACATTATGTGCCGAACAAGGCCAAGAAGGAGGACAAGAAGCTAGAGATTTTGCGGCTTAATATCCAAAGAAAGTGTATGTGTTCTGTCCATTTTGTTGACAGCAAACAACTTTGATGTCTTAAGTTTCAAGCTCAAACTTGGGAGTTGATACAGTGGAAACTTGTTTAACAGCAGGCATATGAATTGGTCACTTATCATATTTACACTGATGGCACACATGAACACATTTAATTGTGTATAATAATATGGATGCAACTGGATGGATTGGAGTGAAGAAACAGTAATTTAAATGCATAAAGCAGAAAGTAGAAAGCTGATGTTCAATGTGTATACAGAAAATATTGAAAATAATTTGAGACATTCACATTTTCAAAGACATTTCAAAATGACCGATTTCTGTTAATTGTGTATGTAATCATGTGTACTTTACATGATATTGTGTCATAAAAAGAAAAACATACAAAGTACTAAAACACGACAATAAAATGATTTTCCCAGTAGTACACTCTTAAAAATAAAGGTGCTTCACGATGCCATAGAATAACTTTTTTGTCTAAAGAACCTTTAACATCTGAAGAACCTTTCTGTTTCACAAAAGGTTCTTTGTGGCAAAAGAAGGTTCTTCAGATTATAAAAAGGTAAGAAAGAGATGGTTCTTTAAAGAATGGTTCTTTGTGGAACCAAAAATGGTTCTTCTATGGCATCGCTTGAAGAACCTTTTGAAGCACCTTTATTTTTAAGAGTGTAGTTAAGCATTTGCCACTTAAATATTTATGCAAACCTCTACTAAAACAACACATTTTCACTTTCGTACCCACTAATATAGTGTAAAGCAAAGCGTATGTATACAATATGAAGCCTAATGCCACACCAAACCTGAGGTATTAGTCGGCTTATGAATCTAACTATTTTTTCCCACAAAAACATTTAGTAAACAATACACAACATCAGTCCTGCGGGGCATTCTAATAACTGATGTCTATGGCATCGCTTGAAGAACCTTTTGAAGCACCTTTATTTTTAAGAGTGTAGTTAAGCATTTGCCACTTAAATGTTTATGCAAACCTCTACTAAAACAACACATTTTCACTTTCGTACCCACTAATATAGTGTAAAGCAAAGCGTATGTATACAATATGAAGCCTAATGCCACACCAAACCTGAGGTATTAGTCGGCTTATGAATCTAACTATTTTTTCCCACAAAAACATTCTAATAACACACTGATGCATAATCATATGGTTACCATAACAACTACAGAGGACAACAAGACTACAACAATTCCAGCACTCTACTGTAGACACAACTTCAATAACCTGTTAGACCTAGATTTGTGACTTAATATATGATGTAGGAAAGCTCTGTAAACAAACATGCTTTTAACACACCAAAGTCAAGCATGTTAAAACAAACACACACACACACACACACACACACACACACACACACTTACCTTACACAAAACTGCACACTGCCTGGAAAAGAGCACAAAATGTGTAGTTAAAAACATAAATCAGACTTACAGCAGTGCAAAAAAGTATTGGGACATGAGAAATGTATGAATGTCAATGCATTGCATTCGATTCAAAATATCAGAAAAAAATATGAAACAAATGATGACAGACTGAGTTCATTTTCACTTTTAAATTCAAAAGGTGAACAAATATGAAATGTACTTTGAAAACAGCAAACAAACAAAACAAGCGCTTAAAAAATACAAATACTGTGTGCATGTTAGTCACTCTCACAGTCAATTGAAATATATTATTTCCAATTAAAATTTAGGTGAATGTTTTAATTATATGTTATCATTTTTTTTTTAATGTGCTAATTTACAGTAGAAGATGTCAATTCTGTAATTTAACATCTATGAATCTGTTCACAAATCAAAGTATAACGCAGTAGTTAAACTAAAAGTTTGTTTTTGTCCTGTAAATCTTTTAGATTTTTACATGAAATCTTTCACTTCAGAAGAATGTTGGTCAAGCATAATAGTGATTTCACTGTTGTAGGTCAGTTCTAATTTTTAAACAGATGATTTTACAACTCCCTTCTACAGAAATATAACTTTCTTCTTAAAGAGTCTTACAGAATATTTGGTTAAGAGCAGCCAACTTAACCTAAATGGAAAAATGTCAGCTAAAATACTAATCTGCTCTCAAAAATGATAGTTGTGCCAAAACTATACGCCTCTTACATTTGAGACTAGAAAATTGTCTTTCTTTCTGTTAACAAGAGCCACTTTACTTTTTTTAAGTTTTATGTTTATTATTTGATTAGAATGTTGATGTTACATGTGGAAATTGTCTTGTGGTATGTTCATCATGAACTGAAAATATCATGAAATAATTTTTTTTTTAAATACTATCAATGTCTAAATAAGATTAATTTTCTCAAATGATTAATAATGGACTTACAAAGCAACCTAAAATGGAAAATTACTGAATACCAATTAGTCACAAAAGTCCTTTTTCAACAGGCTATTTCTGGGGGATTGCTGATAATGTTGCTTGATATAGACCACAAGGGATGGAGACATTTAACATTTTGGGAGTCAAAAAAAGAAGTTGTTTATGTGGTATCAATTCCATTTTCATTCATTCATTCCTGCAGCGACACCTCCCACATATTAGAAAGGGACTTTATCAGCATTTATATGCATCCAAAAGCCAAATTTTTACTTTTTTTGTGTGGATGTTAGTACACGAGAGACTAGCTGTTATCAACCAGGTGAAAATAGCTAAATAATGTCAAGCATCCTGCAGTTTGACTGCAGTATCCCACCATGTTACAGTCTAAAATTAATTTTCTAATGCTAATAATGCATGCAGATTTAAAGGGGTTATATGATGCGATATACATTTTTTATTTCTCTTTGGAGTGTTACAAGCTCTTGGTGCATAAAGAAGATCTGTAAAGTTCCAAAGACTAAAGTCTCAAATCCAAAGAGATAATCTTTATAAAAGTTAAGAGTCAACCACGCCCTCCTAAAACGGCTCGTTCTAACACGCCCCCACATGTCTACGTCACGATGTGGGAAGATTTGTATAACGCCGCCCAAATGTTCACGCAAAGAAAGAAGGCATAACTTTTATTCTTGCTGTAGTATTGTTGCTGCCGCCATGTCGTGAAGGCACTGTGTTTCGTTGTGAAAGCGAAACTACTTTGTTTGGCCTTCCAAAAGAGGACGATATCCGCTTCGTCATGCCTGGAGCTGAAAAAAGAGGACATGACTAGAAATCAGTGGTTAAGTTGTATTTACAACACTGTTCCAGAACAGTTCAACCCAGATATTCCGATGTGTCCAGTGCATTTTATGGAGGACTGTTTCCTGATCCTGGTAGAGTAGACTACAATGCCGACTGTTCTGACTCACAGACTATAAGTACGTTTTTTATATTTAAAGAATTTGCCACTGATGATTCAAACGCGAGTTTTGAGCAGTATATAGTAGCGCTTGTTGTTTGTCATTTGTCCGATCACAAATGCAGACATGGTTTTATGTTTACGCGGCGTGATGCAATGCGTAAAAAGACAGTATAAGTCATTATAATCCGTAATTATGTCCCCACTGGATGCAACAAATGCCTCGTTTATAATTGGTTTTCATGCTTTTGTCTCGTCGCTCTGAGGACAAGGCATCACAATATGGTAAGGGGCGTAACATTTCCGTCACATGCTTGAGGTATTCGGTCAATCACAACACTCTGGATAGCTGGCCAATCACAGCACACCTTGCTTTTCAGACTGATGAGCTTTGTAAAAATCGACGCGTTTCAGAAAGGCGGGGCATAGAGGAGAAACAATAATGTACAGTATGTGGAAAATAATGTGATTTTTTAACCTTAAACCGCATAAACACATTTCATTACAACAAATACACAAAATAATGTTCTTTTTAGCAACATCATATAACCCCTTTAAATTATAATACCAATTACGAGACTACATGGAATGTGGATCATGGAACTTTAGAAAATGAATTAGCTTCACTGGAACATTTAAGCAAACTGGGGGGAAAGGTGTAAAAAAAAACAAAAAAACTAGTGTCTAAAAATATAGTTTTTTGAAAATATACTGTTTTGACTATGGATTTAGTAGTCCAAGAAAGGGTAAACCTTAGAAGTTCAAAAGCACCTATTACGGTCATCTTTCCGCTCCTCATTTTCATCTCACGATTGAAACTTCACGTTTTGCTATTGGCCGTACCACCCAACCTTAATTGACCTCACTCTCTCCCTCCTTCCAGCTCTTTCTCCCTCCTCATCTCTGCTCCAGAGGAATTCTGCCGCTGGGCTTTTTAATATTCCCTGTGCTTCAGTGCGGCCCGGCCAAAGCGAGCTGACACTACAGATTAACCACAGACAGAAGGAATGCCGCGGCGCTTTTGTGCCACGTGGAGAGCCGCCAACTAAACACCTTTGGCCAGGTCAGACTGTAGGAGATCTCAGAAAACAAGGAGAGCAGGAAGAGACGAGAGCGAAACAGAGAAAGCAAAGGACCGAGTATGAGAGAGAGAGAGTGACAGTCGTGAAGTAAGATGCTGCAGACAGCCCACAGTCGCCCTGGATGGTAGGTGTCAGCCTAATTTGTCAGCTGCTTAATGATGACCTCAAGCTAGCCACAGGAAGATGGCAAGGGGAATTTGCTAATAAGCTGCTGGCAAGAGTGAGAACTAATGCCAAAAATTGAAAACTGTAATGCAAATCGAACACCACAACCTTTGACATTTCATTTTGATTTATCAAAAGCATTTTTCTCATTGCAATATAGTCAGAATAATTCCCTTTTTGTGAAAAGTAAAATTCCCTCAGTCCCCTGCTTATCTGCCCTCTCAGAGACAAGGAGGCATCATGGGAAAAGTGTAGAGTGAGACAGCCCATGCAGGGAGGGGCTGGAGACCCAGTGGCGCCAGCAGTATGTCTTCAGACACCTGGCATTTTGTTGGTGGTCAGGGTTACTATGGCAACCGGCCAAGATTTTGCCAGGGCCCCAAAGGCAGTGTTGGACTGCACAGGTGCACACGTCTATTAGTTTTGTATTTTCTGTTTTGTTTAAAATGTAAAGCTCTTCAAAGTCAAATATTTCACATTTCAATTATCAAAGAAAAAACTTTGTGATGATTTGTGATGCCAAAATTAATTTAGACATGGGTATTTATGTGCACGCACAATTACAGCACAGAATGAAATGATAAAGAACACAATACAAAATGAATACAATAAAGAACGAAAACAATAGGGAAAGAAAGTAAAGAAGAGAAAAGAGGGAATGGACACACAATACAGTAGAGGGCACACACAGTAAAGAACACTAAAAATGAACGATTTTGGGGCAACTGAAAAGTGGAAGTTTGGAGGTTGGCACTGGAGTAAAGATAGAGGAGGAAAGGAAAAGAAGGAGAAAAGAAGTTAAAGAAAAAGACAGATTATGAAAAGATGATGAAGAGAAAGAAGGAAAGTAATGGTGGTATTTGGGAAAAGTAGAAAGCTGTTCAGTCAGATGTGGTACAAAAAAGTATTTTAGGCATATGAGAAAGAAAAAAAAAGTAAAATAAAAGGGAATATAAAGAGAATGAAAAGCTTGCACAAAGGGGCCAGAGAGAGGGAGACCTTGCAGACAACAACAAAACTGAAATTGTTGCCCATATTGGACTCATTGCTCTGCCCTTTTTAGAATCATATTTTTTGAAAGTTTACAGTAAGTTACCGTTCATAATACTAGATTGTCTTTTGACGCTAATCAAGTTGTAAGAGATTCCATTACATGTAAATAATTGCTAATAAATGCTATGCTTCATAAAAATCACACTTCCCTTATTCTGCTGTATACAAATACATGGAAGATATAATACAATGAAAACATAAACACATGCTTGTATTGATGTATGTTCTTCTCCAGTGCACATGAATCTTACATATAAAAGTTTTTTTTGGCAAGGGACAAACTTATAAATACAAACCGTCCAAAGGTTTGGGAATGGGATTTAATGTTTTTGAAAGAAGTAAGCTGTATTTATTTGATTAATAAATCAAATTTGATTTATTTGATTTATAACAGTAAAAACTGTAATACTGTGAAATATTATTACAATTTATGTAATAAATACAAAATGACTGTTTTCTATTTTAATATATTTTAAAATACATTATATTCATATGTAATTTATTCTCGCTGATATAGTACTCAAGAAACATTATTATCGATGTTGAAAACAGTTCTACTGCCTAATATTTTTGAGGAAAATATAACATTAATCTGACTATAATTATATTTTCAAACAGCTAATAATAATATTTTTAATTATAATCATTTTCTTATTTTAATTGAATACATAATTCTATACAATATTCAATGCCACATAGCGTACGAGATGCAAATGAAAGCCAGTCTGTAATTACTACACCAACGTGCAAATAAACAGAACAGAACAGAAAATTATTTTGTAGCTGTAAGTAAATAATGTTTGTCTTTCACTTTGTAGACATTGTAAACAAACAGATTTACATGTTTGTTCAAATGGATTTTGCTTGTAACAGGCTTATATAGTTTCCATGTTATTTGCAATAAATGGGATTTGTCATGAAGGAAGATTTCACACATACTCATACACACACACACAACCTTAAGCACCATCATTGTTATTATCACCACAGCCACTTCACCTCTAACAAATGCAAACACTTGCCACAGCACTAACAAATGCAATTTTATTTAATTTCCCTGTGTTGATCTGTCTCACCCCTTTACCCCTCCTACTGTATCTTCACTCCCTCTCTTTTAAATATGCTAATCAATTTACTCTTTCAAATGACCACATTTTATAGAGCTAAATGTCAGGAGGATTCCTACTTTGTGCAGTCAAATTTTATGTAAATGACACTATGCCATGTGAGACAGGGAATACGGTAAAAGACAACAGCTAGCAAAGGTCATGGGTTCAGTTCCCTGGGAAAGTACAGACGGATAAAAAATACACTTTCAATGCATTTTTAGTTACTTTTGATAACAATGTTGCACAAATGTAAATAGTTGCTTCATAAAGCCAATAATCAAATTTACATCAGTATTGAAATGCTAAAAGAGATTCATATTTCTCTCAGCTCTGAGAACAAACAGCATAAATTGTGTGAGAGTTAGGTATTTTGAAACATTGTGTGATTTGTGACAACACTACATTTTTTTAAATGTTCTTTTCATGATATTATTCGCCGTCATTCCAAAAGGAATTCCATTCCAAAAGGTGAATGCATTTCATACCACAAAGTATAAAATCTGATTTAATTAATGCTTTGTATTAAAACATTTTTATAAATTAATAAAAAAAATCAATATGTCAATTACCTATATTTCCACTCTTTTTAGGAAATGGAAAAGGAAAAAGACAAGCAAATATTATTAAATAATTAAAAATATATATATTTTGAACTTTTATTTGCAATGCAGTCAAAATAACAAAATGAGGCATAACCAGTTATGTACTCCAAAAAGCACCAAATTCAGGACTGATTTTACAGTCGTCGAGTATACGTGTCCTGCAGTCCTATCCAGTGCATTAAACATATGGCCAGAAATGACTAAGTGTCAAGAGAGCACAGTGACCTCTGACTTCTCCTGAGGCAAGAGCACATAATGTACACCCTGCCCACCCACTTCACTCCCATGATGCATCTGAACCAATGACCCCACATGAGAAATACTGTGTGAATGTACCCCATTTACAAGAATACCACTGACAAACAACAGACAAACATACTTTTAAATGTAATTTGACATGCTATGTCCATGACTAGCCATTCAGAGTTTGCCATTGTTGAATAGCTGTGGTGAAACAAACATTCAGAAAACCCAAGTACATGCAAAGGAATAGATATAATACAGACTTTTGTGGTGAACATGTGCCAACCAATTCTGACAACCCCTCAAAATGTGTTATGGGATTTTATTTAATCTTATAATTATTTTTTATATTTTCCTCACTATTTATGTATACCATATTTTCAGGGTACTGTAAGAAAATCAAAAGATTTATTGTGAGACAAGAATAAAGCAGAGCAACACTTGTTTAAACCTTTCGAATGACCTCAAAAGAACATTTTATTGATTAGGTTGTGTGACAGCCTCTAGCATTATAAACTGCAAAACGTATGACTAATGTTCTTAGTGTTTATCAGTGGGTGATTGTCATTAAAAAGATGATGGTATCTTCAAATATCTTATTAAATGTACAATTTACTTACATCATGTCAAGTGGTTCCATGCAGCCGTGTTAAACAGATAATACAGATGTGTTCATATTTATAACACATTATGGTTTTGTTCAATACTAAGGCATTTATAAAATCCTTACTATTTAATATTTATGAAACTAAATTAGTCTTCTATAGAAATGTCTGGTTCTGTAAAATAGAGAATGCTGTATTTTACTTGTAACTTGTAACTCATTTTATAACTTGATACACCAGTAAATGTTTAGCTCTCCATATTTATGTCAAGTGAAAATGAATGTGTTTTTAAAAGGGTGTATATGATGTAAACGGAACAACAGAATTATACGATTTTACATAAATATTTATTAAATGTTCTGCTTAGTTGAAAACACGATTTTGAATTACAACAAAGTAACAAAGTTTAACAGAAACAGGTACTTGTGAAATTTCAGTAAAGATTCATTAATAAAGTCAACAACGCTATATTTTTTGTGACCTCTGCGATTAATGATTAAGAAATGGGGTTATGACTATTTATCAAAAAGTAGAGCACATTAATAGAAAACACATGTTCCACTACAGCTCACTTAAGGAAAGCATGTTATCTATGAGCTCATGTACAATATGTTTTGTGTCTGTTTGTGTGTGTGTTGAAGTAAAAAAAGAATTTAATAGAAAATTGATAGCAATTTTATTAGCTTTTTCATTCCCATTCTCTCTTCCCATGGCATCTCTCATTTCCTGCCTTTTTTCTTTCCTCCTCTCTTCTCCACACACACACTTATTTATTTTGATATAAAATTCTCATAATTATCTGCTACAATATACAAATATACTGCTAAAATATACAAATGATCCCTACCGATTGTGAATTAATGTCAAGTACAGAAGGTGCTGCTGAAAGAGTAAAAACATGATACTAATAAAACAAAAGACATGAATTGAAATTTTGTACATGAAAATAAAAATCAAATCCACTATAATTGTATACCATTCCATTTAAAGCCCCACCCTTAATTTCAAGTACTTTTAAAAGCTAACAATTAAAAAATCTATAATGTAGGTGTGAGTGAGTGTGTGTGTGTAGTTACTTACATAACTGTGACAAATGCAAAAGGTCTATACCTTTGTTCTGTCATCTAACATGCATTAACATGAAGTCAAATTAGAATTCAGATGGGAAATGTATTTCTACTTCAATTTTTTTGTCCTGTAAGTTACAGCACTCTCCCATCTGCCCTATCTTTGTAGTCTTAAAGAATAGTAATAATTTCTTTGCACATTGTTTTTCTGTATTCTGATTTATTGTTTCAACCAATGCAATTCATCCTTATTGTTGTTCTGAAGTTATGAAATGAAACTGTACAAACTAAAGTTGACTTAAGTGCTCTCTTTTAAGTTATTGACCAAAGATAACAGCTCTTCATCTGGCAGCACAGCAGAGACCAGAAACATGCAAATATAAACACAAAGAGGTTTTTTTTTTTTTTTAGCATTTAAGCATCAAGAGTAAGCATTGTTGGGAAAAGAGCCCCATTAGGCCACAGTCAAAACATCAAGATTGAAAGCTGAGACAAACTAAAGCACGGCATTGCAACTATATGGTAAACATCACCCTTGTGACATCTGCATGATAACAGTGCATTAAGACCTGCTGATACAAAAGCAGGTCTACATTACACTTGAGAAATATCCTGATGCATTTACAGCCACAAGTTGCAGGACACTATACAGGTCAAAAGTTTAACTATTGCTGGCCTCATAATTCATAAATCATGTGTCTTACATATAAGAAAGATCTGTGATGCTCTGATCTCTCTGCATTGTATGCAATATGGCCTCTACCATTACATTTTACACCTACATATACTGCAATAAATATACATCTAGTCAGAATATTTTATTCTGATTGGTCAATCGCTGTGTAATTGACTGTTAGTCAAGGCTACATACATCCCTCTCTGGTCTGCCTACTCACATAACAATAACTGAAACTCAAATCAATAGCTCAACATGCGTTTATTTATTTGGTACGTAGTCAGACATTGGTGTCACATGATCCTTCAAAAATCATTCTTATATGTGACCCTGGACCACAAAACCAGTCTTAAGTCGCTTGGGTATATTTTTAGCAATAGCCAAAAATACATTGTATGGGTCAAAATTATCGATTTTTCTTTTATGCCCAAAATCATTAGGATATTAAGTAAAGATCATGTTCTATGAAGATATTTTGTAAATGTTTTACCATAAATATATCAAAACTTAATTTTTGGTTAGTAATATGCATTGCTAATGACTTCATTTGGACAACTTTAAAGGGGATTTTCTCAATATTTGATTTTTTTGCACCCTCAGATTCCAGATTTTCAAATAGATGTATCTCGACCAAATATTGTCCTATCCTAACAAACCATACACCAATAGAAAGCTTATTTATTCAGCTTTCATACGATGTATGAAAAAAAATTTACCCTTGTGACTGGTTTTGTGGTCCACGGTCACACATGTTGATTTGGTGCTCAAGAAACATTTCTTACTATGAATGTTGAAAAAAAGTTGTGCTACTTTTTGTAAAAATTGAGATGCATTTATTCTTTGATGAATAAAGTTCAAAATAATAGCATTTATGTGAAATGGAAATCTTTTGTAACATTATAAATTCCTTTACTGACACTTTTGATAATTGAATGCATTATTGCTCAATAAAATTATTACTTTCTTTTTAAAAAAATGCACTGTATCCCAACCTTTAAATGGTAATGCAAATAACTGGGAAAGCATACAATAATTGTAAGGAATTCAAAAATGAATGTCTCTCAAGCTTGCAGCATTGACAAAGACATATGGAGCTGATGGGAAGATACAGTAAGAACAAGATCATGAGATTAAAACAACACCCAGATAAAAACTTCTGAACAGTTGATACCAAAATATCAACCATTACAACTAATCCACAGTTTGTTTGGTATGACTTTTAATTATACCAGTCATGGCATACTTAATGGCTTATTTTAAGTGTAAATGTGATATCACCGTAGACACTCTTTATCCCTCTCTCTCTCTCTCATTGTCAATCGGCTGAAGTCTTTGGCTCATATATGAGCAGTCTTCACACAGCACATTTAAACTCTTTCATACTGTCATCTTGCCTCCAATTCCTATTATACAGCTCATAATCAATTTATCACTTATTTAACACATTCAAATTATCATTCAAATAAACAGTGCATATGACTGATTATTATTATTAAATTCTGTTCTCCACCATGATACTTCTCTGTGGTTCATTCTGATACTTTTTTAGAACAAACACCCTGCACTATTGTGGTATTGCTATGGAAATTTCCTCAGAAAGAAACGCACATTGAGGGGACACAGACCTACGTGTGGAGAGGATTAGAAACAGCGCAGACTGCGAGCAAGTCCTGGATAAAAAGCCACTCAGCCATGATAAGCTTAACATTGAATTATGAGTGCTGGCAAAACTCAAGACCATCCAGTCCCTATACACGCATTCTGAACAGAGATACTGAAAGAGAGTGACTACAAGAAGGGTGTGGCGAGAGTTTTATATAAGGTAATGGAGTCACTAAAGAGTTCATTAAGATTTGCATGGCTTTTATTGGCAGTAAATGTATGTTCATCCACATGTTTTCATTTCATGAGGAACCAAGGGCACAAATGAGGCACAAAGACAAAACCATGAAAAAACATTAAAAACACAGACTTTACTTTCAGAAGAAGAGTGGAAAGCTTAGTCGTACATTTTAACCCTGTTTAAGCCTTTTCAGACACTGTATTATCAGTTCATGTATTCCCTGGGAACCTAACCCAGGGTTTGATCTAAGGCTCCAAATAATTTGCTCCAAAATCTGAAATTGTTAAATAGCATGTCAAGCTAACATTATCTAAAAGTTCATCCAACATTCACTCAACATTAGAGTTTTGAGTAACGTTTAGTGCTGTTAATAACCCTTCCAAAGGGAACCTTAAGAAATAAAACCGAAGTTGGGAGCTGAATGACGAGATAAACCACAAGTTAACCACACAAGGCTGCATGCTGGGAAACATATATAATGGTTTTGAGAAAAATACTTCCTTTAGAGGAAGGGTAGAAAAGTTTCATCCATGTTCTGCATGAACATGTCTAATTCTCTGAAAAATGCAAGAGATTAAATGAGATTAAGAAAGTCCTGTGGTGTGACATCTGACTTGGGTTTAAGAAGCTAAAAGGTGATAAGGACTGATAGAGGTGTAGGTTTGGGAAACAATGTTCACTTAAAATAAAATAACAGAACCAAGTGATTTTCATGACATTCAGTTTGGTTAATAGTTCCACAGATACAAAAATACCCTAGAAATGTTCCCTGCATTTCCTTTCAGCACAAAAAAAATACAGTGCGACCATGTGAAGTCTGATTCGCAAGTAAATTATTCTTATGATCCGGCTCATTTTAGTGAATCAAAAACATACAGGGCAACCAGTAAAGTTCGATTCTGAAGTAATTGACTCATATGATCCGGTTCTTTTTAGCTAATCAAGAACATACAGTGCAACCACTGAAGTCCGATTCTCAAGTAAATGACTCATATGATTCAGTTCTTCTTAGTGAATCAAAAACAGAGGGCCACCAGCAAAGTCCAAACCTCAAGTAAATGACTCGTATGATATGGTTCTTTTTAGTGAATCAGAAATCATACAGCGTAACCAGTAAAGTTCGATTCTCGAAGGAATAAGTATATGACTACATTTTGTGTAAATTGTTGTTTTACTTTTATCATTGGAATGATCATAACATTTGGCATCAGAATTGCATTCTGTTTTCCAAATATTTAAAAAGAATCTTTAAAGGAACCAGAATCATTTCGAGCAGGGGTCCTCAACTCTGGACCTCAAGGTCCACTTTCCTGCAGAGTTTAGCACCGACCCCAATCAAACACACTTGAGCAAGCTAATCAAGTTCTTCACGATTACTACAAAGTTGCAGGTAGGTGTGTTTAATCCAGGTTGGAGCTAATCTCTGCAGGAAAATGGATCTAGAGATCCAGAGTTGAGGACCCCTGATTTAGAGGAATCAGAATCAGAACCAGAATCATTTAATTCCTTACAGTTCTCATTCTTATAGAGGCATGACTGTCTCTGTAACAGTTGGGAAGCAATATGTGAAGACGAAAACCAAGATATCCCACTTTCATCATTTCCACTGACTGCAGGTGCACCTCATCAGAGCAAAAACATAGACACGCTCTCTCAATGCAAGGATATCAGCATTACTAGCGCCTAGCATCAGGCCATATGCTGACAGATCAGCAATCCTCAGAGTTCGGCCTCCATCCCTCAATGCTTCCTGGGCAGGTTTTCCCCCTTTTTCTGTAGTTAATATGCTTAAATCTGTCAGGTGCTCAAGTCTGTCTCCTGGGCTGGCCCACACTAATCCTTTCTTTGATGATACATTGAACCGCTGAGGGGGAGGGGAGCGAGAGGTCTTCTAAAGGACCGCAGGAAGTCTTAGAGCGCACTGGTCCTCTGGGACGTCAAAAGAAGGGAAAAGGGGATGGACAATAAGACGAATATTGGGGACCTCTTTTACATGCTTTAGCAGGAATACGATGAGCTGTCCGATCCATCTGTTGCACATGCATGGATACACATGCTTCCACCTTTAGATAAAAACTCACAATGCTATAATGTAAACACTTCAACGACTCGCAATTATTGTTCGAAAATACATTTGCAACTCAAATGCTTAGATACAGTGTCATATGCAGATGCTGACAGCTAACAGACATACACATTTTGAAGTGGGAGTGGAACAGACTCGGTCAATACTGTTTCTACCGCGAACAGCTATTGGCTGGGATCTTCAGCTGTCGCTATGGTGACACCACCAGCTTCAACAGCTGCACAGAGACGGGGGTGTGTGTGTGTGTGTGTGTGTGTGTGTGTGTGTGTGTGCATGTTTATCTGTGTGTTGATGATTAATCTGTGTCCACTACTTATCACCCCACTTTAAGTGCTAAGGCCACGGGCACCATATACTGCTGCGTATGTGATCTGTACAGACAAATGGAAAAGAGAATTCACATTATAAATGATCAGCACCTTGAAAGTGAAGACTTTTGTGTTTATTTCACTGTAATTCATGGCGCAAATGAAAAATAATCATGTGTCATGAGTAGAAAATAGTTCAGTAGAATTCAATTAGGTTTGATATATCAAAGCATCAAGGATATTATTCATATAATCAAGTTTGAAATGATTTTTACAGAGAAGCTAAATGAGATTAATTTAAACCATTTATTTTTAGATGCACTGTTCACATTCTGAGAAGTATCTTTTATTTGCAAATTCATTTTATTTGTTATTAATTTAAATAATGAAAACATTTATTTGTTTAATTATAATACATATTATATATTATTACATATTATAACATACACATACAACAACAATACAGAACTGGTTTCTCAGATGAACCTGTTTGTCATTTTAAGGATGTAGAGGAGGACAGACAAATATGAAAGAACAGAGGGAATCTGCTGTGAGTGTATGAGAAAAAGAATGAGGGAAAGTGAAAGTGAAAGGGAGGGTTTCGCCCCACATTCCACTGCCATTTGCCCCCTTGGAAAAAATAAAAAATAAAGGACAAAAAATACAGCACGAACAGAGCTCCTGTCTGGTTACTATAGCAACCGAAAGGCTATTATCGTACCTTGCCATTCATTATGAATGGGCTTTAGTTGGCAGAGAGAGGGTTGGGAAGGGGGGAAATAGAGGGAGCAAGAGAGAAGGAGAGAGAGAGAGAGAGAGAGAGAAAGGAGGAATATTCTCAGTGCTTGTGGCTGGCAAAAGGAGTGAGTGGCAGGAGGGATGATACAGAGGACAGACGTAAAATACATATAAATAGGAAAAAGAAAAACAGAAAATATAAACAGATCATACACATTTAAAAGATGAAATCAAACAGCTTTCAGAAGAATGACATATAAATAGCTCTGTAGAGACACTATATTGCACAGAATGCTGATTTCTAGGCCCACATGCAATCTGCACATTTACACAGAAATGTAACATCTTTCACTAATTTGTTCACATTTCCTGTTCTTTGTATGTTTACTAAATAATTTGGCTAATACGAATATCCATTTAGATACCAAGAATACTAATGGAGTATTTTCAGATCAATTTACCACATTTTGCCATGTTTAAATCCATTACACAGAATTGCGCATATTTTCAGCAAAAAATCTGTACTGAAAATGTGAAAACCGACTGCAGATTCCATCTGGACCATCTACTCAGTGCATTGTGAAAAAATGACAGAAAGAAGCACTTGACACACACTCACATGTACATACAGTATACACACATTTAAAGGGGGCGTTTATCTGGTGCTTGTGCCTGCCTCTGACTGTGAATGCTGACTCCACTCTGCTCTGTTTTCTGTTATAGGAAAGTAGGTTGAAAGCCATCTGAGGACAGAGAGAGAGGGAGGGAAAGAGAGAGGGCACATGCAAGAGCCTGAGATTGAAAACAAGAGAATGAACGAACAAGAACAATTTAAATACACTGCATGCGATTAATCCGCCTCAAATGTAACACGCTGACTTAAATATATTTTCTTTCCAGACTGCATACATCAACATGCACAGAATAACAGCAATTCAGTGGCCGGTACTGTGGCCGACTGCTCAATTGGTTTATTGTGATAGATTGAGAGAAATCAGGTGGACTGAGGGGGTGAGCTGCAGTCGGGCATGCCTGGAAAAAAATGCTATTTACTTACATTCCTGCTGCTTCCCTTTTTAAATGACAAATAAGTTTCAAATGTTGAGCTATTCTTCTCTCTCCCTGCTCTTTCTTGATATTTCTGCACCTACACAGTTCTTAATGGGTACACATCCAAATGTATTCTACTTAAATGTCTTTGCTGCATGTTTAACATCTGACAACTGTAATTCACCATTATTAGTAAGTGTTTGTTTTTAGGTTTGTGTGGAAGGATGTTTCACACTGGCTTGCAGCCTTGTTTTACTCTGTACAAGCACTCACAATATATCAGTATCTAGTCAATTATTATTTTTTTGACCAGGGCAAAACTTGACAAATTTATATTGACTACAGAGATGTATAGAAATATATTTAGTGTATACTATATTCAGTGACTTTCCAGTCCTGGAAATCACATTTTTATTACTCTCTTATATTTCCAGGTTTTCCATAACAGTGTGAACCCTGAAAAAAATATAAACACAAGATAAAAAGATCCAAAAATCAATTAAACCAGATGGCAGTCAAAATCATAGATTTTCAAAATGAGTGTAACTTTAACATTTTAGAATTTTTTACTTAAATGGCATTGTACTACAAATTGATATGCTACACTTTGAGCTGATTAGTTCTCATAATCATATTGCGGGTGAAGTGAGTGTATTTGTGTGTGTGAGACTGCTCAGGGCACTTTGGTACTGCGGTAAAATCTGGGCGTTCCTGGGGCATGTGCTGGCACTGCAGACCAACTACCATGATTCTGACAATGGGGTGTGTGTGGATGTTATCAGTGGAGTGACACTTTAAGAAACCTGTAACTTCAGCAGCATTCCTCTACTGCACTACTGCTTATGGACAAGAGATTCTGAGAAACGCAAGGAGTGAAATTTCCATGCCAAACCCCCATGGTGACTAAAGCAAATATCCATCATAACCGCCATGCATTTTCACACTGACCTTGCACCAGTTTCACACACACACAGACATGCACACATACTTGTTTGACGAGGTGGGCTGGTGTGGTGGGTGAAGTGTGGTGCCAGAGGAAGACGAGGGCACCAGAACAATAGTCTTCATCCAGCACTGTGGCACACTGCAGAGGAGAGGAGGGGTGCCTGTATGCCCTCGCCGAAACTAACACCACAATACACACAACATGCTATTACGAACACTGAGAGTAAATGCTGAACCACTTACAGTACATGAACAAACCCTGTTCAACTATCACCTAAACTGAATAACGATTACTATAACAATCCCTGATATGGGAAAACACTGCAATGTCTTCAATTTATTGGCTTTGCAGACCAATAAATGAGCCTCAACCAATCAAAGCATGCATTTGTATAATTGTCGTATTTTGGTATTCA
The DNA here is from genome assembly GCF_001515645.1 of Sinocyclocheilus grahami. Taxonomy (NCBI): domain Eukaryota; kingdom Metazoa; phylum Chordata; class Actinopteri; order Cypriniformes; family Cyprinidae; genus Sinocyclocheilus; species Sinocyclocheilus grahami. Next base: position 1,570,084 of record NW_015505271.1, on the reverse strand, counting down.
TTTTACTGTTGAATTATAAAATGTATCCAAATGTTATACTAACGGCAAAAAAGGATTGCAAGCAGCTATTATGTATTCTGGATTGAAATTTCAATTGATAAAGATTGTTAATGAAATGTAAGATTTCATCTTTGAAAAACTGAACAATAACAATATATAGTGTATTAAATATAAACTAATTTTGCAAGGCTTTAGTAAAATGTTTCCGTTGATACATACACAAGTTTGTTTATATGTAATATTATCTCAGTACATAAGATTAGGCTTCATGCATAGTTCATTCTTTATTATATTGGAAGAACATTATTAGTCTTTGAACATCACAGCATGGATCAACAAATATATGTCCATTTTTATTGCCAGATTGCCTTTAATAAATCACTGGCATCACATTAAAGTAATAGCTTACAATATTAACTTTCTGAATAAATAAGCACAACTTATATTTAAACTAATATTTCCACCATAAAGACTATGTTTTAAATGATAGAGTTATTAAAGCCCATATTATCTGAGAAACCCAATACACATCTACTATATCAATGTGCTTTATTCTCTCTCTTTGCCTCTTTGCCGATGCACCAACATAGACTATATGCTCTACAGTGTAATAAGATACAGAAACACTCATCTAAGAACAAACCACACAGCACATCCACATACATAAACACATATTCAAACACAATGAACCAAATTATATAAACATTTAAAACACAAATGTGCTATATACTCAATTATGGTTATCCCGGTCAACACTACTTATAATCTACACACACACACACACACACACACACACACACATATATATATATATATATATCGATTTAGTCAATAAAACAAAAGTATTCTTTAGCTGTATTTCAAGCACCAGAGAGGAGTTTTAATAGAGGTGCAACAATACAAGCAAAGTACTCCAGTTAGAGTTCAAATTGAGTTTAATGAGCCGCTTAATGATGTCAAGGAATGAGTTGTTAATTTTGCTGATTGCAACTCCCTTCAAATGACCTTTTTAGCAGCTTAATATGGCAACCAATCTTTGAAAACAAACACATCATTCTGCATCGCTCTACACTGACTGACAAATACTGTCGGAGAAAGAGAAAGCATGAAGACCGAGACCATAGCTTCATATTGCTTTTCTTCACTTCATGGGGAACATGCACAAATATAAGGTGAATTCAAAATAAACGGACATCATAATCCCCACCAGAGTCAATCTTCCAGCTAAAAATCTCCTCTGCGGGACTGTTTAAGACGGGGATTTACTCTTGCTCCCGTTGGAAACGGCGTTGCCTCTGTTTGACTCTGAGAACATCAAGCACCACTGAAGAGTAAGGGAGATGAGCCAGATTTGGAGCACTACCAGAGAGACGGCTGGCTATCTCACTCACGATGTCTGTAGGAACACGCATGCTGCTGCGTACACACACAATGCGCTTCTGCTGCAGCCACACTCAAGGTATCTGTCTATTTTATGCCATTACCATCCTGCGGGCATCACACTAATGAAACATACGTTGCTGTAAACAATCGTTCGCTATATTTATATCAACAAATCACCATGCCGGTCAACAAGTCGCACCCCACACATATAGCCTATGGTCGAAAACACATGCGTTTATTTTTAATGTCGATGAAGCCTTGTATGAGGTCAAACACAATTGTACCGAGCTATCGATGTCACGCTCTCAATAGTACTTTGTGCTGCTCTCAAATTGGGGAATAAAGCACACATGCATGCATAAATGAACTGAAGTCACCGGACATGTCTATCTATGAGGACTTCCTGTAAAGAAAGAAGAATTTGGATTTTTAAAAAATGCACTGACTTACAAAAAGACGCACACAAATATGGGTGCGGAACGAGGGCGTAACAGATGCTGTGGCACAGACATGCACACACACAGCCATTTCAGTGCCCTGACTCACAGCCTAAACATACGCTTTGTTTGGGCCAAACCCTCGATGGCCCAACGTCACCCCAACCTAAAAACCCAGATCTCTCACTCTCTTTTTCTTCATCTTCCATCCTTTAAACTCTTGAATCCACAGGCCCACACTGCACCACCTTCACCTCACTCATCCCTATCTCGTGTCTCTCGTCCTGCCCGTCCTTCCTTCCCCACTCAATCTGCTTTAACGGTATCTCTCGCCGTCCTCTCCTCTGGTTCCTCCTGGATGGGCGGACGACTGAGTGCCTCTCACAGCTCCCGAGAACCCAACCCGTGGACATCGAAGCAGAACGTCACAAGTTAGGGTCTCAGGGAAGGAGAGGGGCACGGTGCGGCACGGAGAACCGAGCGATCGCCATGCTGATGTCCCATCCTTCTTTCCCCCACTGTCTCTAATTCGGCATCCCTTTACTGCGATCGGATACTTTAAAGCAACACAACATAGTTACACACACGCCCATCGGCATGGACTGCACACAAAGACATCGGATCTCACGCGCAAACACACATGCGCACAGTAGACGAGGACATGCGTGGAGAAGCGGCGCCACACACAGACCCCTCACACCAGCCACACACACACACACACACACATCACACATAAGACGAATCAAGCACCTGTCTTTCTGTTCACCGACTTAAACTCTGCTGTGGAAGAGACATTCGCATATCCGCAATAAGGTTTTAGAGTATAAAACGGACGAAAAAGACACGATAGAACCACGAGAACAGAGCAATACTGTCACTCTTGTATAAATCACACACACGCACTGAGAGACGGGGAGTGAACTCACCGAGCTGGCGGCAGCGACTGACCATGCCTCGGGTGCTGCAGTCCTCCACACGCCTGAGAGAACAGAGAGGGAGAGACAGAGAAAAGAACGCTTTTTATGTTGCTCATCCTATGATGCAGAGCAAAACACCACTGGATACATAAATAAAAAGAAAACAGGAAATAAAAAGACACGATAGGATGCTGTCAGGCTGATGTCTGCCCACCGTCTGGAGCCAAGAGCCACAGAGTAGAGAGAGAGAGAGAGGAGGAATGTGAGAAAGAGTGAAAAAAGGTGGGAAATTCAAACGGCAGCAGAGTGCTGCTGAAAAAGGAAAACGTGAACAAAGGAAACAAAGAATCTGGGGAGAAAAGGTATCCGGATTAATCAGCCTATAAGGACAGAAAACTGAATGGGGGACGAGACAGAGAGAGAAAAAGAGAGAGAAAAAGGGACAGAAAGAGGCAGGGCCACGACACCGGCAACACACACCAGACTTCTACCCAGAGGGTAGATGAGAGATCAGCATAGGGGGTGGGGGCATTCGTCTCTCACCCTGTGTCACATGTGCGACGGGTGCGTATTCCATCCCGAGGCAGAAAAAAAGGCAGAACATCAGATCTACGGAGTCAAAAAGCATCGAAAATGAATAGCTGTGAAACGGCTGTATCTCACCCTCATCATCTGAGTCCCATTCATCTCTCTGTCAGAGCGGCCCATTCTCTCTGCTGTGTTTAGCAGGATACGAATCACATGAAAAATCAGGCTCAGAGAGAGAGAGAGAGAGAGAGAGAGAGCGGGAGAGAAAGACTGGGATAGAAGTGATCCCTTCATTTCCTGCAACAGCTGACACCAGTTAGCGCAAGAGGCCCGCTAGCGCCTGAGAGAAAGAAGAGAGGGGGAGAAATAAAAGGAATAGAGGAAGAGGGTGAAAAAGAAGAGACTTTCATCTCAGAAATATCCTTACCTGTGATCTTTTCTCTGTTTCAGTGGAAAGAAAAGTTTCCAAGCACTGAAATTCCCCTCGTCGCTCACTATTATTCCGCTCACTCTTTCTTTCTTTTTCTTTCTTTCCCTCTCTCACTCCCTCTCTTTCTCTAGCTGAACTGAAGATTGGAGCAGGAGGGAGGGAACTAGAGAAAGAATAGTGCGAGAGGGAGGGAGCACCACAGGGAGAGAGAGAGAGAGAGAGAGAGAGAGACAGAATATCGAGAAAAGGAGGGCAGAGGATTAAAAAAGAGGCATGAACACATGAAAATATGATGTGCTTGGCTTACATTCGATACCGCCTGGCTAGCGCCACGGCCGCAACAGAGGGAGACCAGGAAGAAAACAGAGAGAAGGAGGAACGAGAATGACAGAAGGCAAAGGATTCGGGGAGATGTAAAGTGGAGAGGAGAGAAAAGGGGGACACAGGGAGACTGCGGTGGAGGAGACCTCTGACGGCCCACTTTGATGGGTTCTAATCAGCGACAGACTAAATTTCATATGCACTTTACTCTCACACATTCTATTCACTCCTGACTGCCTTCACAATAATTTCATGGGATAACACTCTTGATCATCTTTACGTGAACTATTTTAAATTCAACGTTTGTTAGTTTGGCACATCGGCATCCTGATATGCCCAGAGCACACTCATGACGCTGTCCGTCATGTGGAAACGGTGTTAGACTTCCCTCTCCTGGACACAAGCAGCCATATATCTTGCAGTCCTGGTTCACATACTTCACCTCAAGATTAATTTTGTCCCATTTTGCTTGCCGTACTTCACTAAAAGAAGCTACACTGCTGTGTTAAGCAGACACACTGCCGCTCTCTTGACTCTATCCACCTGTAGTCTCATGATTTATATCTGTGTAAATAATACAATAACTCAAGCACCAGTTATAGCCAACAGGGGGCCCCCAACTGCACTTTATCATGCAGGGGAGGGTCAAATACACACTCACTCTCACACAAACACACACACACACACATACATACACACACACAAACACACACAGCTAAAAAAAAAATAAAAATTCTAAGAGAGAGACCATGAGGATGGTTCATAATATCTTGCTCAAAAGCACAATGAGGAAAGAGCAGGATTGTGATGTCTCAGTCCTCATTCATGCACACACACACACATACACGCAAACAAATTCAAATACTTTGGACTAATTTGCCAGACAAAATTCTGATCAAATTCACCATAAAATACTCTCTCAAACAGTTAAATATTTTGAATGAGTCAGAACAGCGGTTAATACATTTAAAAATGGACAAAATTCAGACAGATGTCGTATGCATTACCATTCAAAAGTTTGGGGGCAGTAAAAGTTCTATTTATTTATTTTTTATCATTTTGAGAAAACTAAATCGATCAAATAAAAGACATTTATAATGTCAATATAATGCTATTTTAAATCAATGCTATTCTTTTGAACTTCTATTAATCAAATATTGATGAAAAAATATAACGGTTTCCACAAAAATATTAATCAGCTCAACTGTATACAATAATGACAATAATAAGAAATGTTTCTCGAGCACCAAATCAGCATATTAGAATGATTTCTGAAGGATCACGTGACACTGAAGACTGGAGTAACGGCTGCTGAAAATTCAGCTTGGTCATCACAGGAACAAAATGACATTTTTAAAATACACTGAAAAAGAAAATGTATTTTAAATTGTAAAAATAATTCACAATATTAAGTTTTTTTTTCTGTATTTTCAATCAATAAGTGCAGCCTTGGTGAGATTTCTTTCAAACACCTTTAAAGACCGACCCTAGACTTTTGAATGGTAGCATACAAAAATATGCAGTACCAGTTCTCTTCAGTTTAACAAGTGTAATGTGGAATAATCAACCAAAGCAAACCACTCACAACACTGTAAACCATTGCACTGTTTGGCATCTTTTTGACCAGACGGAATAAAGCTAGACATTTCTTTTAGCTCAGAGAGTGATGTCATCAGCAAAAGACGTTCTCTGTGTCCCATCTCCTCCTTTAACACAAAAGCATTATTGTTTGCCACGTGTATCAGCAGCCTTAAGGACATTACTGACAGTGAAACAGATATCAAGAATAAAAGATAGCGTATGAATGTTGATTATTGAGCACAAAAGTCAATCGGAAATAATGTTTTTAGCAGCGAAAGGTCTGTAAATTCAGACGTGTATTACCTAATAATATGAAATCATATTATTTTAAATCCACAAAAGCAGTAGGCTAAACTGTTTTCTTCAAATTTCTCTTAAGCTAATAATATTTCACCAGCGTTTGACCTAGAGAACTCATTCACAAATATGGACATTTCAGTGGTGAAAAAGACTTGCATTTCTGGAGCTGTTTTTCCACATTGATGGCACTGTTTTTTTTGGTGAAAGGAGGCTGAACTCTGTACACATTTGGCTTCAGTGCACCATTTTCTCTCCCTGAGGCATTCTGGGTGGTAGAGCGCTCATAACATTATTTATCCACTGTGTGTTTCTTAAGCTGCATTAGAAGTTTGCTGACTCACATTGCTAGCAAGGCAGGAAACGGTATATTATGTATAATAAACTGACTTCAAACATTTATTAAAGCTAGGCACTAAACCATAAGAAATGTCTGGGCAGGCAGCACAAACCAGACCTTTGCCAATTTTGTCTTTACCACATTATCATGAAATACATTGCAGCAGGAATTCATATAATACAGATAATATAGATACATATGTTTCCATAACAAATATTAGCATACATTAGATAACACAAGTATTAAATATCCAATGACTGGTGATCCAATGATGTAAAAAATGTAGTTGCAGTTGTCATCAGTAGAGGAAAGTATCAGCTGTTATGTTCTGTCCAGCAAACAGCTTTCAGACGCACAATCCAATCTATCACTTTTTCATGCCGTCATTTTAGTGAACTAGCAACAACAGCAAAAAATGCAAGCAACCATTTAGCTCACTCCTTACATACATTCTCTGTAAGCTGTAATTTTGGTTTATTCAATAAAGTCATATGAGGACAGTTTAGAGGCCTTTATACTTAAAGTGAGAACGTTACTGCTAGGCCAATGAGTCATGTTTCATTTTCACACGCTGATCCATTCATTTATCCACTGACCTAAATCCCAGGATCAGCCAATGTAGAAAATAAGCTGTTAAATTAAACAACTGGAGCAAGAGTGACCGCTTCCTCAAATCACTGTGTACTGCAAACTTAAGTTATATGTTGAAAATTGCAACTCACTGTGCTATTGAAATTGTCGCTTAAATGATCATCAGACATTTCTAATCTTAATGTTACTGTTTGCATTTCAGTTTTTATTTGGAAATTAGCAAATAAAGACCTGACCTCCAAATCAATTTTTTAATTTTTGTCTGTACCGGTATATCATTTCTGCATAATATACACTCCAGTTCAAAGTTTTTTAATGTTTTTTTTTTAAATAAGTCTCTTATGTTTCACCAAGACTGGATTTATTTGGCCTGAAATACTGTAATATTGTGAAATAATATTAGAATCTAAAATAACTGCTTTCTATTTTAATATATTTTAAAATGTAATTTATTCCTGAAATAGAAAAGCTGAATTTTCAGCAGCCACACGATTCTTCAGAAATCAGTCTAATGTGATGATTTGTTGCTTGACAAACATTTCATACTATTAATCAATTGCTATTAATCAATAATAGAAAGAAACGATAAACAGTTCTTATTATTAATTAAAAAAAACAGTTGTGCTGCTTAATATTTTTGTGGAAACGGTGATAATTTTTTTCAGGATTCTTTTATGAATATAAAGTTAAAAACAAAGGCATTTATTTTAAAAATAAATCTTTTTTATCATTATAAATGTCTTTCCTGTCATCTTACTGACCCCAAATTTTTTAACTGTACTGTAAATATTCACAAGCGAAGCCTTCGGCAGTTTGGCATTTACCATTTTTTTGTGTTATAAACTGCTTTGATAAATATACACAATTTCTATGCACACAGACATGCTTGCACGTGTACTACTGGATCAAGCAGAAATTTACACTGAACATAACCAAAAACACTGATATCAAAAAACAACAACCAGACCTAAGGCGACCACAAACACCTGTGTCAAACCTCACCATGGCACAGACAAACTGAAAACACCATACAAAGACACTGACTGGAACAACACAACATGTTCACGATAGGAGTGTCATTCACAGCTATCTGCATACAGGCTTCCATGCTCTCAGATATTTTGTCTGACGCAGTGACTGCAGCTGAACCTGTGGCACACTGCAGATGCTGCTTCTTACAAATTCAGTTTGGCACCAGTCGCAATTTTAAATTAGTTTTTACCATCATTTCTGGTCATCACAATATATTTTCCATGTTTTGACAAGAATAGCCATGAACACACAAAACCAAATATTTGCCCTAAAATAGCCATTGCAACAGCTAATGTCTCAATAGCATGACATTACAACTCTCAAAATGCACAGTTCGCATGCTGATAATATAAAATAGAAACATATAGAAACTGTAATATAATACAAGCAGGTAGAAAGTTAAACATGTTTGCTAATTATAATCTTCAAGTACCAACAGTCTACAACCTGTACCTTTAAGGTAGATATATATCATTGATACCACTTTAGGTAGTGCTTAAGCAAAAAAAAAAAAAAAAAAAAACGGCATTTTTCCTGTTTTAATTGTATTTTCTAAGCAGGAGAGAAACACAGTACAACCAATGGTCAAATAAAATCCAGAAGGAAATATCAGAGAACATAAGGCTTTCAAATTTCCATGTGTATTTTAAGATATGGTGTTTGTGGTGCAGAACACTACCATGTTAAACATATTGTTGCAATAACCGTGTGGTCTTTTGATAGAAATGAAACAAATGCTGCTTTTCATTAAATGCTATATGCTTGTAGATTTGTGCAACTACTTCCATGCTGTGCTACTATAAATCTAATCACAGCTATGGGATGAAGCTTTAAACAGAGAGTGAATTACACATAAGGAATGGTTTGAATGTTAAATTATGTACATATAGGCTGTACTGAAACTAGGAAATATGGATGTCGTCATTCTGGCTACAGGCCTGTTCACACCAAGAACGATAACTATAAATATAACTACAAATACATTAGCGTCCACATGCTAATATATTTTTCTGTTTTGATAGCGTGCTCTGCAGTTCTGTCATCTGCTGCTTTAAATGCTTGAGCTCTGGGTGGATTCTAATTGGCTGTCAATATTTTTTAGCATTCATCAGCTGGAAAAAATCGTTCTGAAAATGATTTCAATGATATTGTTCCCCTGTGTCGTATTTGTTATAGGTGTGGTGTAGATTTCCCCATTTACATAAAATTAGAATGATTATTAAAACTTCAGTTACAGTTAAATAAAAATGCTACATTTGAATTCTGTCTGACATTCTTTCAAGACCTTCACACATACAATGCTGATAATCACGGCTGTACCGCTCTAAGCACATCAGGGGAACATGTTAGTTGCAATTCTAGTTTGTTAGCATTAGCATTGCAGAAGGGCGTCTGCTCGAGGAAAGCTAGGAGGCTGTACAGTTATCTCCCATGTTGTAACTCTAAACTATACAACCTACTACCTCATCCCGAAACATCGCTTTAATAGTCGAGAGGAAGGACAGGAGAATGTCCCTGCTGCTTACATTAGGGCATATGCAAGCAGCCAAACCTCCTTTACTTAATGTTAAAAATAGATGCAATCAAATTATGCTAATAAGCAGGTGTAAACTTTCATGCTACTGTTTAAAACAACCTTATAATTTTAAAGCTTCAGCTTCAACTCTGAAAAAAAGTTTCTAGTCAGCGACAGTGGCTGCAGGGAAGACTGTTGCGTTCACCTCGCAGACACATACCTATAGACACGAGCTTGTGCACAGAGTCACCACAAGTTCGGATCTACGGGTTTGTGGCAGCTGGCATCACTGCACTGCGTCACAGCTACACCAACTCCACCTTTCACTGGACGAAATGCTAATTCTTATGACTGTTGTTTTCAGTTTAGCAAACCAGTTTAAAACAAAAGACAGATACAGATGCCTGTGTTTGGAAGTTAAGTACTTTTTGAAGAGATATAATGGCCTCGCCATGTAATACAGAGGAAGAAGATCATTATATACTGTGCAACACCTGAAATTCATGAAAAGGATAGATAAAAGATAAGATTAGGAATGTAAAAACAGAGGAAATGATGCTGTAAAATAAGTGGCTTTTTAAATATATATCGAACAGCAACTGAACACTGAGAAAAACTATGCAAATAATCCAGAGACCTAGATTATTTGCATAACAAGTGTACAACAACATAAGTAAAATGTAAGTGAGAGCGGAATTAATGGGGTCAGTTATACATCCCAAAAAATAAAAAACTTTACTCCACTGAGGGAAGAATATTGCTAACATACAGAATAAATTGCTTTGATTCGATGAGTCAAACGACTAAAAAAATCCTAAATATCACTGAAACTTCAACTGAAGTAATTAATCAAATAATCTGATGCAGAATTATTGGGTGTGGTTCAATGAGAAATAACTTTTGAGTATATTGATTAATAACTAATTAGAGAAACGATTAAGATGGGAGCTCCCACCAACATTTAGCACCATAAATTCCTTGTATTTCAAATTACTACCATTTTAAGGTACATCCTTCAAAGCAAAGGTCAGTTTGAAAGACAAAGGTAGTGTTTGCTGCACCCAGATCAGACAACACTGCTACTGTTGGATCAAATACACTGCAGTGACTGACATTTGAGAATGCAGCAATAGCAGAAATGCTTTATTTATGTTTTAATATCTACACACATATAGTGTACAGTATATGCAACTTGAGTGTGAGTAAATAGTAAGTATAGGAATTTTAGTAATAAACATTTGAAACAGTTTTAGTTAAATATATATTCTGCACATCAAATTATTTTTTGATTACCCATTAATGACACTTAATACACAGAAATAAGAAATCACAAACTCTGCATAAAGGGCTTTCCCAGTCTGCACTACAAGTTGTAGGTGCAAAAAGCTGCAATTAGAAATGCCATGATTCATGGTACAGTGCCGCTCCCTAAGGGCAATCAAAGGTTATTCCAGAACAATAGAGTAAATGTTAAAGATATTTACATTATAATTTGACCTATTTCGACACAGTGTAATTTAACTGCCAGACAGAAAGAAAATAAGTTGTTGGTGGAACGAAATCTTGAACATACCTACAGTACACAGTCTCACATTTCAAATGTGTTTCCATGGCATCGTACGACCACTCAGAACACATTGCTGTTTTTGCTTGCTGATTTCTAGGCACTGGAAATGAATGAATTGTTACTCGTCAAACAGTATGTGCACAAAAATACCTGACAACAACCGAACCAGCAAAATGACTTTTTTTGAAATTATGTTAAATATTTGAACGCACCTGGTCTACATTTATTTCGGAAATGACCTTAACGTAGTGGTCTTGTATTTCTTACTTAAAATCAAAAGGTAAAATATATATATAAAATGTTTACTTACGAAGCAAAACGGAATGTGGACAACTGTGGGGTTGGAGCTTATTTTTACAGCAATGCGGAGAGCTATCTCGACTTTTAAACTAACAAGAAATGACACGACCCAAACAGAAATAAAATGCAGTTTAAAAACACGTCCAGAAAAAGTTCTGACTGAAAAAAGAACTAAAAGAGCGGACAGAAGAAAAAAGGGCATAGGAAAGTAGCGTACCAGTGGAGGACTTCTGTCTATGGTGCTGACCAGTTCGATGTCCATACCGGAGTCAGCCTACACCTGGCGGCAATATGGAGTCAGGCTTAGGGTGCAGACTAGGCCAATTCCGTTGCCCACAAAAAAATCTGGAGCAGAAAAGAAAGACAGCACGTTAGAAGGAAGTACAAAAGTGCTCATTCACATGATCGAACCATTAATACACAAACACGTCCTGACATGAAGAAAGAACACATGCAGCACCTACAAACTCGGAAAAGAAGCCAAAACGGCATCCCTTATTCAACCAAATCGCCAAGTCATCGGTAGACAACACTGAAAAAGCCCCCGTCCCCTCTTTCGCCCTCCTGTGCGGCCAGTCCTATCCGTATTTACCGTGGAAAAATCGAAAACCCTCAAAAATGGGTCAGAAAAGGTTCTGTGGAAGACTGAGAAGAGAAGGCGGAAAGGTCGAACGCGGTGAGATGTGGTCGAGGAGGAGCTGCGGCACTGCCCTGGCTACAAGGAGAGTGGAATTTGTGACCATGCAAAGGAAAGGGTGGTGTTTTCTTTTTTCTTTTTTTTTTTTGGCGCTTCGCTGTGCTGGGGTTTTTTGGATCTCAGCAGGGTCCTTGGCTGCAGTTCTGACTCCCCTTAGAGGTGCCAAAATGAGGACGTTTCCCTTTGTCTTAAACTCCCATGAATAAAACTATCTGAGGGGCGATTAAAAACAAGCCATGAACGGATTGAAACAGAAACAAACTGACAGAGCAATGAAATAAAGCTAGAAAATGTTACGAAAAAAGTTTATAACAAAGAGAAGCAGATACAGAAAGAGGAGTAGAGCGCAGTGCAGAAAATAAAAAGCAGCTTTACGGACGACAGAACAGTCTAAAGAGTGAAGACTGAAAAAGGACTGCTTTCACACCACATTTCTCTTACTCCAAATATGCCATCTCTCCATCTACGCGAGCACCGTGCTCTCTCTCACTCCTACTCCTCCCTCCTTCCTTCCAGTCGGCGTCCAATCCACGCCACGTAGTGAGAGAGAAAAAGAGATACACTTTTTTTCAACCTCATCAAAATGGCAGAGATAGAAAGTTACAAGCAAGAGAGAGAAAGAGAGCACGGCTCACTGTCCTGTTTTGGAAAAAGCCACGGGAAGCGGTCCGAACGCTGTATCGTTTCTTTCTTTTTTAAGAGACAAACTCACTCGGATTAACAAAATGACAGCGAAAATTTTTTTTGCTATGCCTGATGATCAAATATAGTGCCCGCTGCAGACAGGGAGCTGTGCCCGCCATGTTAAACGGATGCAATTAATAGCATTTTGTCTCTGTGTCTGTCCATCCATCTGTCTCTCTGCCTGTGTCTGTCTGTCTGCTTGTCTCCATATCTATTTGCTTGTTTACACGGCTGCCTAATCCAGGCATTGGCACAGTCTCTTCAATGCTCCCTGTGTCTGTGTGTGTGTGTGTGTGTGTGTGTGTGTGTGTGTGTGTGTGTGTGTGTGTGTGTGT
>NW_015505271.1:1545300-1557045 GCF_001515645.1 Sinocyclocheilus grahami | reverse complement strand
TCTCAGTGTCTTTTCTCGGCGCCCTGTGTGTGTGTGTGTGTGTGTGTGTGTGTGTGTGTGTGTGTGTGTGTGTGTGTGTGTGTGTGTGTGTGTGTGTGTGTGTGTGTGAGTCAGTGTGTCAGTTGGTCACAGTCTAGCTGGCGTTTCGCCGCTCCCCAGACAGTCAAACATATTTGAGTGCTATTACCTCACTGTCACAGAGACCCTTTCACCTACATTATTCATTATCCACCTAAAAGAAAAAATTTTTGTCCTTCTTTTTATAAATAAAACACTTAACACAAAAATATTTTCATAGCTGATTGGTTTTCTACATGAAGAAGAGTGTATCCGTCCTGTGAAGTAGCAGAATCACATGAGAATTGCTCATGAAATGGTTCATGAGATCTCAATATGGCTTCCCTTTCATCCTGCAATGCAGCCCAACTCATCTACGGTATGCAACATGGAAGGAGGGGAATAATTTCAAGGGTGCACATTCTGCAGCCAGCATGTGGTGCAACATCATACTCGTTCCCCACGTTTTTTACTTTCCAAAGGTGCCAAAGGTATGATCATGAGAGACAGACAATAAGTCTAATTTATAGTATATTTTCCAATAAACAAACAAATAAATAAACAATAAACATAAATTTAGATCATGTTCAAAGATAAATTAATAGATAAACAAAATATTTATATTTCAAATAAATGTTGTTATTTTGAACTTTCTGTTCAAAAATCCTGAAAAAAAGCTAAATCATGGTTTCCACAAAAAAATATTAAGCAGCACAACTGCTTAACAATGATAATAATAAATGTTTCTTGGGCAGCAAATCAGCATAGAATGATCTCTGAAAGACTCCACTGAAGACTGGAGTAATGGCTGCTGAAAATTCAGCTTTGCTATCACACAAATAAATTAAATTTGAAAATATATTAAGATCGAAAACAACCGATTTACATTATAATATAAATTTTATTGTATTTCTGATTAAATAAATGTAGACTTAAAGCATAGAGGCTTCTTTCAAAAACATTTGAAAAGTCTTTTTTTAGTGTATAAAATATTAAATACATATATTAAATAAACTAATGCTAATACATATTTGAATTATTCTGGGTTAAATGTCAATACATTAGGTTGACATATGCTCGCAAACAATTGCAACATAATGAACTTGTCTGTGGGAGCTTATAAGGGGGATGAGGAGGGCACAAAGAGGCTTTTTAAGTCTCTTCCACATCCTGCTCCTCTTGAATCTAAATGAGCAGATTTGACTTTCAGGTGTCTGCCAAGTCCCCTTGTCTGCCCCTTGTTTGCCCTGTGCCCGCTCTTCTTCTCTCCCCCCTCAACCCTCTTGCCTGCCTGCCAGAGAAGAACCCCCCCCCCCCCCCAAAGAACCTTTCAGTGAATAGTTCTTAAAAAGAACGATTTTTTTCCAAGATTTTTTTCCCACTATGAAGAACCTTTTTTGCAATGAAAAGTTTCCGTGGATGTTAAAGGTTATTCATGGAACCATAGATGCCAATAAATAACTTTTTTTTTTATAGTGTAGAAGAAATTTGCACTCGTTGTGCACTAATTCCTAGGTGGCCATGAAAAAAACCCGCCATGACAGAACAACCAGTTATTTAATCACACAACAAAATTAATCACTCCCAAAACACACATCTCAACTGTGAAAACTAGATGTAGACAGGTTTAAAGAAGTGTCATGAAATCACCTTAGGCACCCTTACCTATACGTGAGTTCACCAGTGGCAAAAGCTCTGGGACATTATGGTTCAATTTTAATACAAATCTGATAAACGCCACTTTAATAAAATTATTCTTCACATATAGCGCGATCTAAACCCTTAACACGTTTTGTCAAAAAAGCTGGTTTTGTCCACATTCAAGGCATCGCGAGTTCACATTTTACTGCAGAAGCCAACAAGCGCCCTTGTTGTTTTTTAACAGAAGCCGATAAGTCCATTTTAGCGAATCAGCGCGCTGTATTCAGGCCAGGAAATTGTAGCCTGCATAGTTTGTGCAATTACAGTTATTTAAATTGAACGTTGAAAGATAATATTGATCATGTTCTATTCTGTAATGTTAATAGAAATCATACACTGTCAGAATATTTTATGCAACCTTATCCCATTTTACTCTTAGTAATTTAATAATTTAATACATTTCATAATGTAAAAGTTTAGTTCAGAAGTATCGAATCAGTATCGATATCGACGATACTGCCTTGAAAAATATCGGTATCATATCGAAAACAAAAAAAGTAGTATCGCCCATCCCTAGCTTTGACGAAACTCCTCTCAGCTAGCATGTCTTGAAATAACTCTGTTCTTCTGTCCTCTGATAAGCATTGTTCAGGGCTGCCGTTCCCAAAAGCTTTAATGCTTTCTTATGGTACTTTTGGGAAACGCAGCCCTGTTTGAATGCACTGTTAGAAGTGAGTGAACGCTCTCTGTGATTGATTAGTTCTGTCTTGCAACATTTGCGTGTCCAGATGAGCAGGAAAATAGTTCTATCCTACACAATTACTCGCTAACAAAGGTTATTCGTCCAATTCAATGCATATTGTACGAATTTTTTTGTTATTAAATTAACAAAATCACTGGTAAATAAAACACACCTTAGTATCGATATTTTTTGTTTGTATACTCGCGTCAGTGTCGATACATCGATACTTTGGATCGATACGCCCATCCCTAGTCAAAGCTGACTAAAAGTGATCAAGGAAGGATCATTTCGACGAACTTTATGAACATGTGATATATTCTTCAGGGCGAAAAAGGAAAATAAAAGCTGAAACGTTTTCACAGAACCTTGCAAAAGCAGCGCGTTACAATGGTGAGGGAAAAGCGCCGTGTATTGCATGTAATCACATCCATACAGTTTATGATCACAGCAACAACAACGCTTGTTAGGCATCTACATTGTCAGCTGAGGAGATTACAAAGATTAAAGGAGTGTTTTTTTTAACTCTAAAACATGAAATGTGGAGTTATCTGCTTTTGCCAAAAAACGACTGTTGGAGTTATCTGCTTTGCGATAAAACAAACTTTTAATATGTAAAAAAAAACATACTTTCAATTAACTTTAATTTTGTAAATGACCTGTATTTGTTTAAGTTATTATTACTTAATAAAAACAACCCAACTGCAGTCTGATTGATATTACTTGGAATGCGCAATAAAAAAAAACATGATTTCTGCAAAAATGGAGTTATCGGTTTTTGCAAATTAACTCTACATATATACCCAACAAGAGGGCAGGTCTGAGACATACTAAGCAGCACTCGAAAGCACAACTGACTATAATGACTTCACAGAGCACCATCAACCTCAACAGGAAGAACAATGTTGTCTTGTGCTCAATGGCTCCATGCCTGTTTATGGTGACATACCGGTGAGGTCTTATTGGTTTTCAAAGAAAGAGCCTTGGCAGTGGTTCTGAGAAGTCAAATCATCTGTAGCCAGAAGAGAACATTATAAGAGAGAACACCCACTCAGCACAAACACGGTATGGAAGAGAGATACAGATTAAGTGATAAAGAACAAAAATTATGAATCTGCCCATGAGAAGAATAAGCAAAGACTCGGGTGAGCACTTGAGTCATTAAAACCTTCTGTGTCTTGCTAACTGGCTGCCATGACAAGCAGCATCTATTTTCAAATAGGTAAAAACATGTTTTTGCATTTTTTTTCTTTCCCTATCTGTCACAAAAAAATAGTTTGAAGAGGTAGAAGTATTTTTCACTTTAGAAAATCAATTTATTTATATATCATAGCTATTAATAGCTTATATCTTAAATGCAATCTAATATTCAGAAACACAACAAATGTAGTCCAGCTTCCAGTAAAAAATAATCAATTCAACAATGTAAAATTTAGAAACCAATGCACTATTAAACAAATGGTAAAAGTCAGGTAACCTTAAAATGTGCTTGTCTTACCAAACTTGTCAAAACAGAATTTTATACATGATTGGAATCAGTCAGTCGGACTATGTTGAAGTAATTTTACATGTTACCCGATTAGATCAGGTAGCTTCTTTACTTTTAACAATATAAATTATACAATTACTATTTTCCTGTTTTTAAGTTTTCTTATCTCCCTTTTCTGTTTAATACAACAGTATAAAGTGAGTGATTAAACACAGCTAAAGTGTCTAATATAATACAAACAAATATGAAGATAGTTGTAATTGTGTGCTGGTACTGAATTCATTCACTGCTTTCCTTTCATTTTTCTTTCCCGTTCTAGCTTTCTCTCATCTCTCTGTCTGATATTCTACTCATGTGCTACTGCGGCACCCACACCCCAGTCCTCCCTATTAATCTACCACTCAGATACACAGCGTTGTCACTGTCTTCCATTCCCAGGATGCACTGCTACAGAACTTGAGTCAAGAGATTTCCAGACTCTTTACTGTAAAAGACAGTGCCAGTGCAGACTTGGTGTCATGAACTACTAATCTCATCACATTGTCATATCAGTACCTAAGCACTATCTTTGGTCGATGAATGGTAGTTGCATTTCATACCAATGCTGTGCCATCATGAGACTGTGTAACTGACAACAGATTGGATCAGCAGCAAAGATGATACAGCACTGATTAAATTAGAGCCAGTTAACCTCTTATTATTACCTTTTCTGAAATAAGCCTTTAGGACAGAAGACGTTTCAACAACTCCACAAATATTTACAGTCACCATCATTAAATAAATACAATATATTCCATACAGAAAATAATCAGTGTATCATTCGATCATTCGTTTTTTTTTATTTAATATTGAAAGTAGAAAAATTTGAAAACTGATCCTTTTTCGTTTTTTTGTTTTTTTCCATAAATTTTAGTTTTTCGTTCAGTTCGTTAAGTTCCCTCAATGGGGGAAAAATCCAAGTGAACATCAATCAGTACTCAATATTAATTTAAACTGCTTTAAATATGACTGCTGCTTATTTCCTGTGCACTTCAATACTGGTCTGCGCTTGACTGTAGTCGCGTCTGTCTGCTTATTGAGTTTATTTAACCCATCGCAATTTCACAACATCGCAATGTCCTGCTCGGGCTTGCCAATTTAATGGCAGTGAATGGTGACTTTAGTTGGTTTTTTTTAAGCGGATACATATGTAAGAATCCATACAACTGCAGTAGCAGAGGACTATTATTCTGCTGTGTGATACTGCGGAAGAACTGATGATGGCACGGTTTGATCTTCGGTTGACCAATCAGCAGAAAGGGGCATTTAATTCCCGCCCACATGTAGAAATCGAATATTCAAGCTGTTTATTAATTTTTCCACCCATGAACGAAAAACGAAAATTTAAGCTGAATTCTCGTTTTTCATTTTTTGGAGAAAAAAAAAAGAAAAAACGAAAAGAGCCGTTTTCTCATTTTTCTACTTTCAATATTAAATCAAAAAACGAATGATCGAATGATACACGGATTGAAAAGCCAAAAAGAGTGGCAGTAACTGAAATTGCAATCAGCACTGCAGTGCATGAAACTGTGTAGTTCTGTCCCAAAATCTAGTAAGTGGCTTCGTAATTTATTTCAATTAAAAAAAAAGTCATAAATCGATCTTCCAGTGAAGCAACAGATGTCTCTCTAGTGATGTATGTCAGACTTCTCCCATCATTCAGCAGTGTACTCTCCGCCTCTTTACTACAATTGGCTGCAAGCTCACATTCAAATCTGCCTCCATACAATCATCATGTTACGGGGCTGACGAGACGTGCGGATCCATATGCAAAGCTTTGAGCAGAGAGGTCAGAAACACAGGCAGGGTCAAACAGTGGCAACCAGGTATATGGCAGGCAAGACACAAGAATAGTCCTAGGGCTAGCGTAGGTCAATGAACGGCAAACAGAATCAGAAGGAGCAAGACTAAGGGAGAAATCCAGGAAATCAGGCGAAGATCAGAAACCGAGAAAACGGCTAAGGCTAAGGCTAAGGCTAAGGCTAAGGCTAAGGCTAAGGCTAAGGCTAAGGCACGAATGAGGGCTCTGTAGTGTAGCTATCTGGAGATATGCGCTAAACAATACTCGGCAGAGGGAAGGGATCAGAGTGAGTGTTAAATAGTGAAGGAGTGATATGAAACAGCTGGGTGCAATCAGTGTTAACAGCTGTGTGCAATCCGTGCTGAGTGCAATCAGTGCAATGAATGATGGGATATGTAGTCCGGGGTGATGTGCAACAGTGTGTAGTGCGAGAGTCAATGAAATTGGAAAGGGTGACCTCTGATGGCTAGCAGAAGGAAGTTCATGGACCGGATTCGTGACACATCAACTGTTGAATAAAACTAAGTCCCGCCCTACATTTTTTTTTCTTTCTCAGTATGTTTCACTTAGGATGTACGTCACAATATGAAAGATATGATCTGTCGCTTCTGTTATCGTTGCTACTTTAAGTAATTAAGTTGCCTCAAATGTTTATTTTCAGTGAGACTGATGTAGGCCTATTTGTTGTAATGTTGCATTCTGGGATTGTGATACCGCTGCCTGAAATTTGGGCTAAAATTAGTTATTTCAGGGATGAGTAGGGACGCACAATATATCAGCACCATATCAGTTCAGTTGACTGCCAATATTACATATTTTTGGTATCAGTTTTGAGCAATATTGGATATTTAATTGCTTAAATCTTAAAGGGGTCATATGATGCTGCTAAAAAGAACATTATTTTGTGTATTTGGTGTAATGAAATGTGTTTATGCGGTTTAAGGTTCAAAAAACACATTAGTTTCCACATACTGTACATTATTATTTCTCCTCTATGCCCCGCCTTTCTGAAATGGGTCGATTTTTACAAAGCTCATCGGTCTGAAAAGTGAGGTGTGCTGTGATTGGCCAGTTATCCAGAGTGTTGGGATTGGCCGAAAACCTCAAGCATGTGACGGAAATGTTACGTACCTTGCCATATTGTGATAATGCCCTGTCAGGCTGATGATTCAAAAACATGAAAACCCATTATAAACGAGGCATTCGCTGCATCCAGTGGGGACATAATTATGGATTATAATGACTTATACTTTCTTTTTACGTCTTGCGTAGCATCGCGCCGCGTAAACATAAAACCATGTCTGCATTTGTGATCGGAGAAATGACAAACAACAATCTCTACTCTACACTGCCCAAAAATATAAAAAATATAAAAACTCTTTAAATATAAAAAATGTACTTACAATCTGTGAGTCAGAACAGCCGGCATTGCACTCTACTCTACCAGGATCAGTAAACGGTCCTCCATAAAATGTGCTGCACACATCTGAATATTTGGGTTGAAGTGTTCTGGAACAGTGTTGTAAATACAACTTACCACTGATTTCTAGTTGTGTCCATTTTTGGAAAGCGAAACAAAGTAGTTTCGCTTTCACAACGAAACACAGCGTCACACATGGTGGCCTAGAGTGAGCAGAGGCCCGGGGCTAGAGTGAGACACACGAAACACACAGCGCCTTCACGACATGGCGGCGGCAACAACAATACTACAGCGAGAATAAAAGTTAGGCCTTCTTTCTTTGCGTGAACATTTGAGCGGCGTTATGCAAATCTTCCCAGATAGTGACGTAGGTATGTGGGGGCATGTTAGAACGAGCCATTTTAGGTAGGTGTGGCTGACTCTTAACTTTTATAAAGAATAGCTCTTTGGATTCGAGACTTTAGTCTTTGCAACTTTACAGATCTTCTTTATGCACCAAGAGCTTGTAACACTCCAAAGAGAAAGGAAAAATTGAAATCGCATCATATGACCCCTTTAAAGGGGTCTTTTTACGCATTGCGTTGCATCGCGCCTCGTAAACATAAAACCATGTCTGCATTTGTGATCAGAGAAATGACAAATAACATCTCAGGTTACGCATGTAACCATGGTTCCTCGAGGGAACGAGACGCTGCGTCAGAGGACGCTTTGGGAACGCCCTTCAGCGTGACCGGCTCTGAACCCCATGTGTAATCTGTCCAATAGATGGGCGAGACGTCACGGGCGGGTGACGTAATGACAAGGAAGCTATAAAAGCACGTGCGGTGAAACCGGTGTCAGCTTCTAGGAGTGAAGCAAGCGCTGGCAGAGATGCCGGAAGTATGGCCCCAAGACGCAGCATCTCATTCCCTCGAGGAACCATGGTTACATGCATAACCTGAGACGTTCCTCTTCAGGAACTCGAGCTGCATTGAAGGACGCTTTGGGAACGAGTATGCCCACGCCACCAGAATTCCAAATCTCTGCCTAGTGTGGAAGCCTGCACAGCTAGGGCAAGAGAACAGAAGAGCCGGGAGTGGCTCGCATATGTAGGCCATAGAACCTGACAAAGGTTAGGGGCGTGGACCATCCCGCAGCGTCGCAGATGTCCTGCATTGAGACACCTGCCAAGAAGGCCTTGGAGGCCGCCACACTTCGGGTAGAGTAAGCCTTGGCAAAGGGAGATCAGAGAACTCATAAGCAATGGAAATGGCATTTACTATCCACCGACTGAGGGTCTGTTTTGTAGCTGGAAGCCCTCTCTTAGGGGGACCATAGCAAACAAGCAGTTGGTCCGCCCTTCTCCACAGGGCAGCTCTGTGGACGTATGCGACCAGTGCTCGCATTGTAAACATACAGTTAATCTTCTGCTGGTCTGGTTCCCCGAAGGGAGGAGGGCTGAAGGCCTGGAGTACAACAGGCCGTGGTGTAGAGGAGGGGACCTTAGGAACATACCCCGCTTGAGGGTACAGAAATGCTTTGGCCAGACCGGGTGCAATGTCGAGATAGGAAGGGGCCACTGAGAGGGCCTGCAGATCCCCCACTCTCTTGAGAGAAGATATCGCCAGAAGGAAGGTAGTCTTGATAGTGAGGTGGCGATCAGAGATCTCCTTGATAGGCTCGAAAGGAGGCCTACAGAGAGCTTCTAGCACCACAGCCAGGTCCCACGTGGGGACACGAGATCGTACCGGAGGCCTCAGCCTCAGCGCACCGCGGAGGAAACGTGTAACTAGGGGGTGTCTGCCCACTGACTGGCCACCGAGAGGGGCGTGGTTGACCGCAATGGCCGCCACGTAGACCTTCAAGGTGGAGTGGTCAACCCTGCGGAGAATCGGGCCTGCAGGAACTTCAGCACTGTACCAACCAGGCAGTTAACTGGGTTGAGCTGGCGGTCTCCGCACCACGAAGTGAAAAGTTTCCACTTCAAGGCGTACAGTTTCCTTGTTGAGGGAGCTCTGGATTGGAGGATGGTCTCAACAACCTCGATTGAGAGACCGGAAGATATGAGTTGTGCCCCCTCAGGGGCCACACCCACAACTTCCATAGCTCCGGGCGGGGGTGGATGATTGTACCCTCCGCCTGTGAGAGGAGATCTCTCCTGATGGGAATCTCCCATGGAGTGCCATCGAGGAGAGAAATCAGGCCAGAACGGGGCTACAAGCAGAAGACGGACCCCGTCCCGGCGCACTCTCTCCAGAACTGTACTTACAGTCTGTGAATCAGAACCGCCGGCATTGTAGTCTACTCTCACAGGATCAGGAAACAGTCCTCCAAAAAAAGCGCTGCACACATCTGACTCTTTGGGTTGAATCAGGAAACAGTCCTCCATAAAATGTGCTGCACACATCGGAATATTTGGGTTGAACTGTTCTGGAACAATGTTGTAAATACAATTTAACCACTGATTTTTAGTTGTGTCCTCTTTTGGAAGGCCAAACAAAGTAGTTTCACTTTCGCAATGAAACACACAGCGTCTTCACAACATGGCGGCGGCGGTGGCAGCAACAATAAAGTTATGCCTTCTTTTTTTGCATGAACATTTGGGCGGCATTATACAAATCTTCCCACATCGTGACGTAGACGTGTGGGGGCATGTTTAAACGAGGCGTTTTAGGAGGGCATGGACCAGTCTTAACTTTTATAAAGAATATCTCTTTGGGTTTGAGACTTTAGTCTTTGCAACTTTAGGGATCTTATCTATTCACGAACAGCTTGTAACACTCCAAAGAGTAAGGAAAACTTGAAATCGCATCATATAACCCTTTTAATATTTAAGATTTAGATCATCATCTAGAACTAACTTAAAAGGAAAGCGATAAATTATGGCAATGATGAAGCAGCATCCCAGAGGTCCCTCAATTATTATGAGGGATTACTTTTACTAATTCAAACAGTATACTCTAGAAGCTTTTAAAATTAATAATTCTCCATTTTTACTATACATTATAATGTTGTGATGCCTAAATTCACTTACAGCACACAAATTATCAATGTATTTATTTATTTTTAACAAAGTATATGCAGTATAGATTTATAATATTGCTCATTTATCAGTTATTGTCAATAACACAAAAAAATAATATTGGCCAAAAAGTGATTAGCTGTGTATCTCTAATTTTAGGAGGCGGCAATTAAGATCACCTAAAAGGTAACAGCATTTTAATGTGCCAATGAGATCTTAAAAGTTTGCCTATATTGAGACAACTCACAAGATCACTAGAGCACATAACTTTTCTTCACATTCAGTAATGCCATATTTTTCAATATAATCACACGGCATGAAAACAACAACAATAATCAGATTGTAATAAAAATAAAAATTAAATCTTCCAAAGTGGCATAAACAGTTAAATCCTTTTTAGACTGAAGCAGGCAGGTGGCTAAAGAGACACAAAAATTGAGACAAAGAAAGAAAACAGCCAGAGACCTTCTTAGGAAGGCGTGAGGTTAGACTAGGAGGAAATGGGGGGAGAGGGAACTTAATTACGATATTAATCAAGCTTTAATTTCAATTCATCTCCAGTAACCGTCACACACGCTCACTAATCAGACGAGCAATGCAGCCAACTACACAGTATTAACACATCTCAGCCCCTTGGCAGGATAGAAAGAAAGGGAAGGGGGGGGGGGGGGGGTCGGATATACGGCATGTGCCAAAGTAGGGAAAGGCTTGGTTGTATACGGTGGTGAATATTTCAAAAGGATGCATCTTGAGGAGGGACTCTGAGTGCATTATTCAACAGACATTTATCTTCAAAACCACTAAAGCTGCAGGAAAACCGTTTTGGTTACATCTTCATTGAATTCTGAAGCTGTTGAATCAGTCTTTATAACAGCGGAGACTGTAAGAGCTTTTTCAGTGTTCTTTCATCCTTTTGCTATACCACTGACATTATTATTGCACAATTATGCACATAAGTGATTATTATGATTGAACCTGTGCTTTGGCAATAAATAAAGCCTGAATTGAAATAAAAAGAAGAAGAGATAGAAAATAGGTTAAAGACAAGACAGAGAGAGCTGAGTAGGTGGTTGCTGGGACTCAAGGGGACACAATCTACTAATTCATCTCATTCCAGTTCCTTTTCCAGGGGGCTGTAAAAAAGATGTCTCAGTAAATTTTAATAATAATGTAAAAGCCCCTCTGGCCTCAAACTTTGGCCTCCCTTCTCCCCTCTCTCTTTAGAGCAGGCGCTTGAGTTCAGCTCAGATTTGGAGAGAAAAAGAGTTCAGGAATGCTCATTGTCTGAGGTAAGTGCCTCTCTCTGTTGCTTGCTTGCATTCTTAAGCTCTCTAGTTCTGTTTTCCCTTGTCGCTTAAGGTTTCCTTCTCTTTACCTTCTGTAACTACCCTTTATCAGTGCCCCATCTCTCTTTTTTGGGCTCTCTCTTTTGACTTCTTTTGTCTGCATCTCCGTCTCATCCTTCTCTCTCTCTCTCTCTCTCTCTCTCTCTCTCTCTCTCTCTCTCTCTCTGTGTCACTCTCAGACACGCACTCTCTCTCTCTCCATGCTCCTTTTC
>NW_015505271.1:1521044-1545097 GCF_001515645.1 Sinocyclocheilus grahami | reverse complement strand
CTCCCTCTCTCCCTTCTCTCTCTCTCTCTCTCTCTCTCTCTCTCTCTCTCTCTCTCTCATTCTCTGTGTCATTCTCAGAAACGGACTCACTTTCTCTCCATGCTCCTTTCCTCTTTAATTTACTCCGGAGGAGAGCGGAGGGGGCAGCTCCATGGTTACCTGGCGTCGTGCCATCTCATTACACCGCCAATTGATTCTGGAGCACCGCCACGTCCGTTACCCCTTTTCCCTCCCCTCCTTCAGCCCTCATTCACCACCTCCCCTCCTCTCCTCTACCCCCAACAGTCAACCTCCGATTATGCTGCTGAGACTGTCTACAGTGTGGTCGGAATACTGAGCACCATCTCACATAGACGCAGACCTACATACTCCTAAAAACGAGGCTATCGGACCACTTTACTAATCAGGAAATTTGGAATCTGTTAGATCGTTAAATCCGCTGAGTTACACATGGTGCTTAGTTCAAAACATATTCGGCAGAGCCCATAGGCCACTTAATTTAGTTTAACATTGGATTTTGCTCTCTCGTCCAATCAAAGAGAAGCTAAATGATCATATGACTGCTGGTCTGGTAATATATAGATGAAGCAGGATGAATATCAACCTATCAAGCTCTTTCACTCTCGCCAACTCCTTTGAACATACCCATTTTCTCTGTCTCAGGTACTGCACAGTGTTTTTTCAGCTCTGCCAATGCTATATATCAGTGACTAAACTGAAAATGTTATACAATATATAACATAAAAAAGGGTTTTCTATATCTTCATAAATATTTAAAACATAATAACTTTAAATAACAATGTAATACTAATAATACCAACAATAATATGTATAATAATTACATCATATTCTAAAAACCTGAAACAATTAATTAAAAAAATAACAAAAATGCAATGATATATATAAAATTAAAATACATTTCTCTATAATTATAATAATGAATATACAAAAGACCAGAGACCAGTCATTATCTTAAAAACACATATAATAAAAACAAAAATTTCTTTAGATGTATATAATTTCTTTAAACACATTAAGTAACTTGAAATATGATATAAATGCGATAAATATATAATAATAATAATAAATATAGCTGCAAGCAGCAATTAAGGAGCCAAGCACTATAGAAGCAAGCAAGGACGCAAGCATCAGACCAACTGTAGCAATGAGAAACTGAAGCCATTTTAATGTGATTTTATTCAAAATGGCTGAAAAATCATAAATACAACCACTAGTAAAATGATTTAAGGGCTTATCACTTTTGTCCAATAGGTGGCGCTGTTATCAGATCGATGTGGTGTGTTCTGTGTGATTTGACAATGCCACACATAAAGTTTGGAGTCAATATGTCAAAACTTTGCAGAGAATCAGCCTCAGACGTAGTTTGGCATCATGCCTCAACTTTGTTGCGGTGCTATACAAAAACGGTTTTAGTTATCAATTATGACAAAATTGGTAACTATGTTCTTGGCACGACCCAGGGAATATATTGATACAAGTTTCATTACAATAGGCTAATGTAACTGAAAGTTATTAGCATTTTGTACATTTGTTATAACTTTTGAGTACCATCAGGTCATGGTGCTGAAGACACAAACCAAGTTTCGTAGCGATACACCAATGCGTTCGTAAAATATAGCATTTTACGATAACATTCAAAATGGCCAACACCCAAAATGGCTGATATAGGAAAATTGGGTATTGTTCAACTCAACATGCTGCACTGAATCTATAGAGAATCTATAGAGTTTTGTGATTTTTAGCCAAACCATTCAGAAGTTATAAGCAAAAATGTTAAAGCGGCAAAACTGTGCAGGTAGCCTCAGGTCATGATTATTATAACAAACACCATAGCTGTGTCCGAAATTGCTCACTTGTTCACTCATTCACTAATCCCTATGTAGTGTATGGCAGTTGAGTGCACTATATCAGAAAGCAGTGAACGAAATTAAGTGAGCGAATTTGGACGGTGATGTATACACTGCGTGTCAGAGAGTGGGAGCTAGCACAGAAACATCTTCGTCACAAATGGAAATTTTAATTATTTTAGAAAATATGCTAGTACTTATGTGTATTTAAATGTCTGAACCCTAAAATAAGTATTATATGGTTGAAAACAATGAATATTTGTCATAATATGACACGCGCTCAGCGCGTCCGATCTGGCTCCGCGCGAAAGCGGATTTAAATTCAGCAGTTGATGACGTGACGCACTGAAAGTTCTAATCACACCGGTGTGATTGTACGCTTCAGGGACCAGCCAAGACTGATCACACTGGTGTGATCGTACGCGTCAAAGGGTTAATAACAATAACGCTCACAATGACTTTATATTGTAATAATACATACCTCCACGCCAGCTTTGTGGTTTCATCGATGGTATATTATTAGGCCTAACTTGTTTTGTAATGCTTAATATGTTCATAATAATTAAATACTATTAAAATGCTGGCAACAAAAATAAACACATATTAAACATCCACATATAACTGTCACGGTACGTCGTTGCAGGGAAAAAGCAGGAGGCACGAGTAATCATAAACCGACTTTATTGACGAAACATAAGGAGGGTAATGGGAGATTCCAACAAAGAAACTGAAGCAAATGCACGAACTCAACGAGTAGACCCGACAGAAAGGAAGGAACAAGCAGGAATTTAAATACACAGGATAATTAACAAACATACAAGACCATATATGGAAAACCAGGAACAAAGATGGGTAAAACAAGTCCAAAACACTGACATAACTCCCCCCTCCCGAAAGGCGCATCCCGCGCCATAACATTTCCACCGGGGAGGGGGGTGGGAGATCAGGGAGCTCAGGAAGCCATGGCGGAGCAGGGAGCTCAGGAGGCCATGGCGGATCAGGAGACTCGGGAGGCCATGGCGAAACAGGGAGCTCGGGGAGCCTGGCCTCGGCACTCGGCCCGGCCTCCACAGATGTACCCCTTCTACCCCCCCATCAAAAAAAAATCCTTGGGGAAAATATAGTTTTTAGCGGCCCTCCTTAGGCCTAACTTGGGAACTGTGGCCCTCCCTGGGCTTGACTTGGGTACTGGAGCGCTCCTTGGGCTGGACGTGGGAACTGGAGCCCTCCTTGGGGCTAGGATGAGGGCGGAGGACAGTCTTTTTCTCCTCATCCTCCTCCATTGGGTGAGGGGTCTGTGAACGTTTGTTAATCTAATGAATAATTGATTGGTCCAGACGCTACATCGGGGACAGGTGCCCTCACTGGGCTGGACATGGGGACTGGAGCCCTCATTGGGCTAAAATCGGGGACTGGAGCCCTCTCTGGGCTAACCTTGGTGTAGCGAATCAGCTCATGGGGAAATATGAATAATTAATCATAACTAGTTATAATTAATTATAAACATTTAGATCCGCTGTAGATATTTACTTGACCTCTCAGGGTCAACTGTCTGTCAATTCTAAGAACGTTAATTTCCTGGTTAAGGGAAATAACTTTCATACTGTACAACTCTACACAGAGCTTATGTACCAACATATAATATACACGCTCGTTTAGATCATCAGAAGGCGAATTCATAGATACTAAACATGGTAGGATTATATAGGCAAGATGACAGGACTGAGTGTTTCCATCATAAGCCTGCATAAAACAGTATAAAATCTCAAAGACAACATACACAATGACCTGAAGGATATGTGTGTTCATTCAAAGAAAGGTTTTCCTATGGATTAATTAGAAAAGAGTCCATTTCTGTGTTGCACTGTGTCTCTTCCTATGGAAAAGGCAGTGATTTTCCCTACTCACATTCCATTAGGTCGCAAATGTATCTGGTGTCAGGGTTGCCATGGTAACCAGGGTCCTGGGCCTTGTTTACAGACAACTTGGCACCCAGTATGTTTATTGGGTGAGGGGTCTGTGAACGTTTGTAAATCTAATGAATAATTGATTTGTTAAATCAAATGAAAAATGGTGTGTCTGATTGGTCCAGACGCTACATCGGGGACAGGTGCCCTCACTGGGCTAGACTCGGGGACTGGAGCACTCTGTGGGCTAAACTCGGGAACAGGAGCCCTCTGTGGGCTAAACTCAGGGACAGGAGCCCTCACTGGGCTAAACTCGAGGACAGGAGCCCTCACTGGGCTAACCTCGGGGACAGGGACTCTCCCTTGGGCTAGACTCGGGGACTGAAACCCTCAGTGGGCTAATCTCGGGGACTGGAGCCCACTCTGGGCTGGATTCGGGGACTTGAGCCCTCCGTGAGCTAAACTCGGGAGCTGGAGCCCACACTGGAGCGAGCTCTGGGGCTGGAGCCGACACTGGAGCGAGCTCTGGGGCTAGGATGAGGGCGGAGGACAGTCTTTTTCTCCTCATCCTCCTCCATTGGTTAGAGGACATCGGCGCGGCCGGCGGGCTTGAGAATGCCGTGGCTAGCGGGCTTAACTTCGGAACGGCCGGCGGATTGGAGATTTTAATTTTACATTAGGATGAATACGACACCTGCAGGTGATTAACGGATATTTTTTTAATCATCCACCGAATTATCATGAATACGACACCTGCAGGTGATTAACAAATATTTTTTTTATCATCCACCGAATTATCATCACATTTCCATCATCTCTTGTAAGTTAACAACGCCATCTCAGTAAATTAGTAAAACATTAAACTTGTTATGCCTAAATAAAATTAGTAAAACATTAAACGAGTTAATGCCTAAATAATATTATTTTAATAATGCATGAAATAACCATTAAAGCAGAAATAGGAACGATGTAAACTGCATCTCTCATTCAAATTCGCTCGCTCCCACTCTCTCTTCGAGCTCGTCAGTCCTCTCCGCAGTGGATTATGGGAAATAGTGCTTCAGCGAGTGTACATTAGTTGTACACTCGAAATCAGAGAGTATTGTGGGTAAAAAGATGTGAACGAACACAATGAACTGAATGAAGTTCTCAACGCAATGAACTGGTGCACTCAGAATTCGGACAGCACTACAAAATGGCCGACACTCAATATAGTGCACTGTATAGGGGATAGGGAGAGGTTTCAGACACAGCTCATGTTTGGTCTAAATCAGGGGTCTCCAACCTTTTTGTGAGTGAGAGCTCCCTGAAGGGATAAAATAGTCTCAAGGGCTACTTGTTTGATATAGGCTACTCCAATACATATACATTTTTTCTCTACTAATATCTTGATATCTTGCATTTTATGCAAAAATGCTTTTTATTTTTCCCTAAATTCTGTGTTTTCCATTTGATTTCTTATGGATTCTGTGTTTTATGATTCAGTACAAATTTATCATAAAAAATGGTGTCTAGTGAAATGAATTACCGTATTGTCCCGAATATAAGATGATGTTTTTTTCTTGGAAATACAAATGAAAAAACGCGGTCGTCTTATATTCAGGGTCTAGACTTTGACATGTCAATAATACACCCACAACAATAGGTGGCACCAAACACGCATAAAACGAGTGTGCCATGAAATACGTAATGTAATGCGTGTTGCTGCATGAGTCGCGACTGTCACGTTAGCCTGATGGGACCAACTCTACTTCTACTGTTAATAAGATTTTGGTAGGCTACTATTAGATGGATAGCCTAAATGTCCTAATTCAGATGGGCTACCGTTTTGTTTTTATGGTATATCAAAAAGTGTATATTTTTTTAATGTGATTGTTGGTACATTTGACCAGTTTTTACCATACTTTCAAAACAAAAATGAAAATAGGAAAAATATGCAATATGAAAATAATTGAAGACAAAATGTGTTTTACTGAGAAAAAACAAGATTTGATTTTTAAAAAGCCTTATTCCAAAAGGTACATCTGGAAAAAGGGGGGTCGTCTTATATTTGGGCCAATACGGTAATAAAACTTTTAACAATTTAATCAATCTTTTAAAATGTAATCAAATGAAAATCCATTTACAACAAAACATGGCATTTTTTTTATTTTTTTTATCAGACATGATACTGCACAACAGAACTGTATAAATTAATAATGATAAAAAATAACTTGGTTGTATGATATTCCTTAAAAAATATATTATTATTACTTTGAGAATTGCCCTGTAGTATACAGTAGTAATTTATTCAGTCATATAATTTCAAGTTAAGCCGGACTTTTTTTTTTACGGTTTGTTGTGTAGGTCTTTCAGTTCGTTTTAGTTTCAGCGTGTATTTGACGGCATTTTTTCTCAAATTAAACTGCATAAAGCTGATGAAGTGACTCTCAGAGCAGCTCTGAAGATGAAGTGCATGTGTTTATGTCCTCATATATTGAGATGCAGACGATGAAAACACCACGAGTCACATGTTTGAGTTTGTGTATCAGATGAAACTACTCCACGCATTCACACAGACACACAGAACATGCACTTATTAATAAGACTTATTAGTGACATGCACTGACTGGTTGCTGTAACATTTATTTCTGTTGTGTGATAGGATGTTAGATTAATCCATATTGAGTAAAAATGTCCAGAGCTTATCATCATTAACATAAATTTGATCATAATCTCGATATGATATCGTTTATTGCCCGATGCTAATTTAGGCTATTTATAGAACGTGCTTGGCAGGCGACTCAGAGACTCCATGCGGGCTACCAGGTGCCCACGGGCACCACGTTGGTGACCAGTGGTCTAAATAAACCATTGTGGAGATATAGACTCACATTCATTTTGGTGGACATTTCGACAAATATGCTCACGCGTTATTCGAGAATAGTTTGATGAAACATAGATAGATAGATAGATAGATAGATAGATAGATAGATAGATAGATACATAGATAGATAGATAGATAGATAGATTTTTATTAATTTTTAATTAATGATTTGTCAAATAAGCAGTCACTCTAACTCTCACAATCCCAAAAACTTGTCTCAAGTCAACATCTTTCTGTATTGCCATGTTACCATCAGAGGCCTTAAACTATACAACTATATTGTGGCTGCTCAGAGAGAAAGTGGAAGAGCTATAGAGCCTGAGCTGAAGCTGAGGTGGGCCTCCCCCAGATTGTGGCCCCTTTCCTGTACTCAGCTCGGGTTGTCTGAGGACACGGTGAACCGGGCCACCCGATATGAAGGAGAGGGCCCTGCTAAGGGGCCTGTGAGGGACGCAACGCTGCATCTGGAACTCTCGGAATCCTGCCCGGCATGCTGGAAAGGGGAGGGAGGAGGATGGGGCACTAACATGTGTACAAAGGAGCAGGATTGGGTCAGTTTGGATGGATGAGGGGGATCATAGAGCCAGAGGAACAATGAATTAGAAGGTAACGTTACAATGGACAAGTTCATTTGAGGGTAAATAATAAAGGTACTATATATCCCAATACATACTAAGTAGGGTACTGGGAGAGCTGGATGATAATGATACTTTTAAAACCAAGTTTGCAAAACTAGTCTGGGCTTAATTCACACCCATTTTTGCTGATTAGTCATTCATAACGGTAATATGAATGTTTGATGTTTAAGCCTCCACAATCTCAGTTTGATCCCCTGTGCCTCTTTCTCTCTCACTTTCCCTCCCTCCCTCCGTCTCTTTTGTCAATGCTAGGAGTATATGAATACCCTCACTGTGAGACTTTCTCTCTTTCTGTTCACACTGCTCTGCTCCGCACAGGGATGCCTGAGCGGTGAGGTAAGAGGGCACTATACCTCAGTGAGCCAGAACACACATTCACTTAATCGCGCAATGCTTCTCATGCTAAATCACTTGCACACACACAAAATGTCTATATTTTCCCATCTTCAGCTCTAGGACCATTTATGCATAGCTGCATTATCGTAAATGTTATCCCTAACACTTTAATAAAAACCAAAAGCACAAGGAAACACATTTTGGATATATGATTGGGCATTTGAATATTATGCACGCACACACACACACACACACACACACACACACACATACACATACACACACACACAGACACACCAAGAATGAGTCATGCAGTGATGAAAAGGCAGTCTTTTCAGAATGAACCCTCTGACCCATTCTTCATGTCCAGGAGCCCATTCTCTTTTATCAGGCTCTGACAGATTTCCTTTTCAATAAAACCTATTTAGACACCCAGCACTGGCCTAACATCAACTATTACAATACAGCAGCCTTCTTAAGTGAAACTGCCTCTTATGCGATGATCCAGGACCAGGTGCCTCAACGCAAATCTTAACCTCAACCTTCAGCAGGGCTCCAGACAAAAAAATCACTTAAGGAGCCATTGGCTCCTATAAGAAACAAAAATAGGCACCAAATTATTATTTTTAAAAGTGCCACAGAATAAACGTGTTTTATTTATTTATTTTTTAAACACCTTAACATTTCAGTCATACTGAATTATGTCACTGTTTATGTCTCCCCTCCTTTTACAGCATCAGCATTTTAATCCATCTTGTAGATTTCCTGGGAACTAAGGTTCACTTAAAATGGGAACTAATCGTTTTTTCCAACATGAGAACTATTTACAGTCACTAAGAATTGTTTATTATACAGAATCTGTGCCAATTCCATGGACCATAACTACTGTATATCAGTATCACTTGGCAATTGAGTGTAGTTTGGGCTCCTCCTCAATGCATCCTATAAATGTTGTCATATGTCTTGCACACATCCAGCCTGTTTTCTTAATTAGTAACATTAAATTATATAGGAGGTGATGAATTTTATCTTTAGCTCATTGCATTCTTTTCATGTATCATGTAGACATCAGGTTAAGTAAAAATATGAATATGCAATATATAGCATTTATTTAGCAAAATGCTCTCCTTTATAGTTATTTTTTCTGGGAGAATTGTTAACAATATTTTTAATGTCCACACAGCTGACAGCTTTACCTGTTGTAGTTTGTTTAAGTTAGCATGAAATAGACACTGCTTTTCTACACTAAAATTGTCAACATAACAAAAGATGTGATCACAAAACAAAAAGGCATTACATGCAAATTTTTAAGTCATAACATTTGTACATTTATATAGTCACCAATGGCGATCTCAGCAAAAATATTACTGGCAATTTTTGTCGCAAATGTGACCGTTTTAGTCGCAGTCTGGAGCCCTGTTCAGGATAGGTAAATAAAACAAAAAGATTCAATGAAAGCAAGGGGAAACAAAACAGTAAGCGGAGTGTCAGGGTCTTGGGTAGAGGATGGAGCGAGGACTCAGTATTGCAGAAAATGGGCTTTATTTTAAAATAAAACAAAACAAACAACAAAAACTACCCCGAGGGGGAAAACAGGCTGGCAGCGGCAAGGCA
Organism: Sinocyclocheilus grahami; assembly: GCF_001515645.1. Classification (NCBI taxonomy): domain Eukaryota; kingdom Metazoa; phylum Chordata; class Actinopteri; order Cypriniformes; family Cyprinidae; genus Sinocyclocheilus; species Sinocyclocheilus grahami. The sequence goes on along the minus strand of NW_015505271.1, from coordinate 1,535,868 downwards.
AGGCAAGGCAAGGCAGGATCTGGACACATCCAGGGATTGACGATGATGAACTCACGCACGACTGCAAACACAAGGAGAATAAATGGAGAGCAAATGAGGAGGGTAATGAGGGATCACATGTGGGACAAATTAACTAATAATCAGGTAACAAGATGGGAGGGGTCAAGACAATTGACATGAGCACATGGCACACCGAATCAAAGACAAAAAGCCATGTGCTCACACAAAACAAAACACAAGCACATGGCCAGCAAAACAAATCACAAGCCATGTGCTAGAACAAGAGACACGAACACGCAGCTAATGAGAAAACTCATAAGCCACGTGTTCACACAAGACAACAAGAAAAGCACGCGGCTGAACACAAACCGCGTGCTTCACAAAACACAACACACGTGGACAGAAGAGCGCACGGCCGAGCGAACTCGAGACCGCACGCTCCCACAACAGACAGAACATGGAGCGCGAGTGTCCGGACCCCGACACGAAACCGAAACTCAAGACATGAGTGCCGGGATCTGAACACCACGCTCCAACATGAAACAGTACACGCAGACGAGAGCGCACGGCTCGAGCACACTCGAAGCCGCACGCTCACATGAAAACAATGACATGACGCGAGTGTCAGGGCTCTGTCACAAAACCATGAATTACACTAGACCGAAGTGACAGAACCCTGACAAGGAGAGGCTACAAAAGATGTTGTTGTAGCAACCGTAACTTTAATGACACAATAACCATAAGCTCTTGTGTTCTGATTGACAAATGACAAGTTATGACTGACAAGCACAGAACAGGTAGTCCCAAGACAAAATAATTGACTGATTATGTGCAAGTCTCGAAATGAATGGGCACTTGAATGGAGAGAAAAGGGTTTCAGAGAAAAGCCAATCATTTCATGTACTGAGGCAATCCATTGCAACCCCCAGAATAATAAACAAACTTTGACCTTTATCCAGTTTTCTCACACATGATAAACTGGCTAAAAGGACATGTGTGAAAAACCTTGTGATTCAGATGTGCTCACAACATTCAACAATGTAATTTAAATCATTTACGCTTTGTTTTTGCTTAGGAAAGGTTGCAGTTAACTGGCAAATTGTATGTTATGGTTATGCAGCAAAAGCCAGATATTGTCAAATCTCTTTCAAATTTCTCTCCAGAAAAGGAAAAAATAAAGAAAAGCTTGTTCACAAGCAGAAACATGGAGTAAATGAATGGACAAATTGGAACATCTCCCAACATGTTTGGAGTCTTTCATCCAAAAAGAAAATTCTGGCCTCAGTAATGAGATGCACATCCCTAATGGGACCGCCTCTATGGTACTTTTAGGACGTTTGATTCAGTGGTATAGTCCTAAAAAAAAGTGGTACAATGGTACTATTACCCAGTCGTAATTTATATAGTAATATAGTAATATAAATTCGGTGCATTAAAATTGGTTGACAGATTATTTAGCAAGTAGTCTACTGCATGGTTTAAGTAGTCCCAGGTCTTTGGAATTATATTCATTGTGAAAAGTGCTTTACAGATAAATATGAATTTAATGTGGGTATAATTTTTTTTTACATGAAACAAATTTTTCCAGATAATATTTTCTTAAATTAGCTTTGGCTTTAGTACAGTGGCAATATAAAAGCCAATTATTTAATTATAATATGATGCCTAATATTTTTCTGCCACAGTATAAGTAGGTCTTTATTAGAGGTCGACCGATGTATCGGTTTTGCCGATTAATCGGCACCGATAGTTGATTGCTGGAACTATCGGTTATCGTCAAAAATCCATGCTGATAGTTTTCCCGGGTTGCGTCCATTGCTGGAGCAGCTGAGAAGGGTCTGCTGTCATTATACAGTGCGAGAGCGGCCTCTAATGGTTGAAATCATTGACAGCACGTGCTATTTGTTTAGACACGTGATACTGCACGCTGAACAGAGTGGAAACTTCAGACGCGGATTTAAATGCAGCCGACAGAAAATCCTGCCGCGCCACAGAGCGCCATTCACATAGTTTTCCTTTAAATTACATTGTATTGGTCCCGAATCATTGTTAATGTACATAATGAATTGTGTATTGTGCATTTTCAGCAAAACGTTTGTCTTTCTGTGGCTCTAATAAAGTCTGTGTGCTTCAATTATAGAGCTGTAATATAGGTCGCGCTTTCTCTTTCCGTTTGCTCCATTTTTTAAATGACGAACTTCAAACTCATCTATACCAAATTGTTCATTCTTGAAGTAAACTTGTGTCTGTTTGGTGATTAAATAAACAGTTTTAGACCGCTGCTCGAGTTGAACGCGATGCGTCCGGAGTGTGTGTGATACCGGTGAGTTCTCCTAGACTCAGCGCTGCGCTTTTATTTTGATTAGATAATCATCAAGTGTTCAAGAATAGAAGCAGTTCAAGTCTGAGAGTATATATACAATATCCATATGTATATAATTTTAATGCAATAGCCTTTGTGTATATATTTAAAGATGTGCATCTTTAAGCATGACAGTTTAAATGAAATGGTAACACTTTAAAATAAGAGTCCATTTGTAGCATTAAGATTAATGAAAGCTGTGTAATTATTGTTTTTTGTTAGAGTGTGTTAATTTCAACATTTACTATTACTATTATTATTATTATTATTTACTACTAGTATGGTTCAGTACTGGTTTTGTTAATAAAGCACTATTTTAGTTTTTGTTCAGTATCAATTTTAAAACAATCGGTTAATTAATCGGTATCAGCCAGTGTGGTCCAACCCAGCTATCGGTATCGGCAAAATCCACTATCGGTTGACCTCTAGTCTTTATACATGTAAAAATATATTTTATAAGTTAGGAAGGGAATTTTATCTCCTGCAAGAGGATTTTGAAGCATGTAGGTAAAAAACAGAAGTTTTGTATAAATCCTGAATGGATTATATACAGCCTAGAAAGTGTACAAAGAGCACTCTCTTTATAATCATTAGCTGTCACTTGTTTCTGTTTATCACAAACTCACAAAGTTCCATTGTAACCAGTGAATCTCTCTACACTGCACAAAAAATCTCTTATTTACATAGTGTCTACACTTTGTTAATAATAAGATTATGTTCGAGCTTGCAGAGCTGAGCATGACAAAAGCTCCAGCATTTTGAGCGGTGAGTGGATTTCAACTTAAAGGCCTCTGGTTGGCCATTGTGTTCAAGAAACTGTGATTGGCTTCACTGCTCAAAGCTATAAAAGCACATTGTAAATAGAAACCTATGATGCTCTCCAGAGCGCAAACACAAACAAGCACTGGATAGTTTGCCAGATCTGTTTTGCCGATATGTTATTATTACAGCTTTAGCTGAGGGTGTGCTTGCTTTCTTCTGAGGGCACCCTCTAGCACCCCAGTAGAAAAGGGCCTGAAATTGATAAATATATTTGGGGATCCTTGGCATCAAACAGTTTGAAAAACCACACATCTGTGGACAGCATGTTCTCTCTTCTCTCTTCTCTCTCTTTCACACACACACACACACACAAGACATTTAAGCACAATCAACTTTATCAATAAAATAGTTTCAGGAAAGCCGCTCATATGCGAGTAATTCACATTCAACACGCTCTTTCTCCAGCTCTCTCTTCATTAACTGCATAGTAACGGCTCAAAATCCTCCGTGATCAGATATAAAATGATGCTTTGGAATTAGTAATGGAGGCTCAAGCTGTTAGTAAGATGCTAAGTAGTTATTTTACGTTGTGGCCGCACTACCATCTTGGTCTTGCTTTTTTCAGTTATTTAACTTCTTATGTTTTGTTCTTTTATTGATTTTACCTTGCAATGCTTCAGTGTGAAACTATCTCCACTCACTACCATATTTCCTTAAGTTACATGTCTGCTGCAGCGAGAGAACTGTGCCTAATAATAATAATACAACGCTCAAAACATTGAGCCCTCTAGCTGCAGAAATAGGTAGAACAGGGCTGGAATACACTCTTAAAAATAAAGGTGCTTCAAAAGGTTCTTCAAGCGATGCTATATAAGAACCATTTTTGGTTCCACAAAGAACCATTCAGTCAAAGGTTCTTTAAAGAACCATATCTTTCTTACCTTTTTATAATCTGAGGAACCTAATTTCGCAACAAAGAACCTTTTGTGAAACAGAAAGGTTCTTCAGATGTTAAAGGTTCTTTATGGAACCATTTAGACAAAAAGGTTCTTCTATGGCGTCATGAAGCACCTTTATTTTTAAGAGTGTAGGTAAAATGATAGAAGTGATAATGCACCAATTTCAACAAAGAATCGCAAATTTCACACAACAGCATGGGACATAGTTAAAGGGGAAGCTAACATGACAGTAGATTACGGACTTACGAAGCAAGTGCATGCAAATATTGATCCTTTGTTGTAATACGCTAACAGCCCCAGGCAAAAAGTAAGTACGGCGTATATGTGCATATGGCCCTGACTACACCACTGGTTTGATTTACATTTCTGGATCTTGACAACCATTGTTACTGTGAATTGTTGTTGTATGGAAAGGAGCTGTGTGAAGGCTCTTTAAAAATGTCTCCTTTTGTGTTCCACTGAAGAACAAAAGTTAAACGGATTGTGGAACAACATGAGGGTGCATAAATAATATCAGAATTATAATTTTGAGGTGAACTATCCCTTTGAAGTAACCCTTAACATTGAGCACTACTCACAAGTGAGAGGGGACTTTACATCCTGAGAGGCTGTGCATTTACCACGGTTTGTGTTTTTGTGGCTGTAACTAAGAACAGTTATGGAAAAGAGCCAAACAGGACGACATGTGAGTTCTGAAGTGACACTGTAGTGCACTACAAAGAGCTTGAGTGAAAATAGAGGGCAGTGACACACCATTTCCCAACACTTTGGAAATTAATAATTAATCATAATTAGTTATGGTTAATTATTCATATTTCCCATGAGCTGATTTGCTACAACATTAAGAAACCTATATTTGTAAACACATTTAACATTTCTGGGATGGTGATTAAATCACCAGTGTGGTCAGTGCTTACAGTACCACTCTGAGATCTTAGTGAGTAAGGGTGTTGACCAGAGAGAAGAGTCAATCTTAGAGTGTGTTTACATATAGGCTAAAGAGCTGTAATGTTTCAGCTGAGAGGGAGCAGAAGTGCTTGCTGTTCCCCAAATGGGACTCAGAATAATAACACACAGAAAAGGCCTAATTATGACAAGACTATGATCCCTCAGCAACAGAAAAGGAGAGGAAGCGAGAGACGAAGTGTGACAAGATAAAGGGCAAAAAGAAAGAAAGAATGCTCTTACTTTTCTTATTTTATTAAGTTATTTTATGGAAAACTTTGAATTACCACTTTGTGTGAAATGTGCTTTACTAACAAACTTGCCTTAAAACCTAAAAGCAGTCCGTCACCATCATTCAAATCAAAACAGAAACGCGCACTCTGTGTAGAGGAAGATCAGATATTTGTCAATGAGCTCAGGATCTGTTGAACAGTAAATCCTCCAGCATGGTCTATCAGCCATCTCTCCTCTCAATCCGTGATCAGTGAAATGACTCCTGCAGCTCGTGTTGGATGCAGGGAAGTCCATGTTTTTTTCAAAGGAATTTGGCTACTTTTAAACTGTTGCCATGAGTTGATTTCCCCCCGTGGGTTAAAGGTTTGAAATGTTGCTTAAATTACATTTGACTGAAATTTATTTTATGTAGTTTAGGTATGGAAATTACATATTTTGAGTTTTGATATTTGGGATATGGTCACTTGGGCACTAGGCTCCTTTAACCAACAACCAATCTAATTTAAAAACAAAAGCTAAATGCTGATGCTAAATGTCAGTACCTTCATTCTTTCTTGTTTGTTGCTTCAAGGAAAAAAAATTGGAAATTGGTATCAGAATCGGCCAGTTTGCTTGTAAAAAAAACGGTATCGGAATCGGCCATGAAAAATCACGATCGGTGTCTTGATTTTGTAAAAAGTAAAACTGAATAAAAAAATAGATAACAGCAATTATACACTGATGAAATAACAAAAAAAGTTAACTCTTGGTTTTCAATTTTTTTTTCATTTGCTTTTGCATTGTATGGTCTGAAAAACTAAAGACATCCACTAACTGATTTGATTTGGGGGCGTCACAACTTCCACTGTTTTTGCAGAATTTTCACTCTCTTCTTACAGGTCTGGCACATTCACCAATTAAGAATGGAGGAGGGGTGACAGACTAAATAGCTGTGCTAAACTGATTTACATTTTGGCAGCAAATCAACTTGAAGCTAGCTGAAATACGCAAAGGCGCGTCCTGCAAACATGAACAATAGACCAAATTAGGTGCAATTCATGAGCAACTTTACAGCGTAAAACTAAGTCACCAAGAGTAATGTTCTCAAACAGGTTTCCTGAATACTCCCCTCCCCCCCATCTTCAGTTGGCTTGACAAACAGACAGTCCAGCCTAAAACTCAAGCCATTGTTGAGCTGTGTTGAGTCGGTCAACAAAGTCACATTGGGAATCAACCCTCTGCAAACTACACTATGAAAAGAAACAGTATGTTCCTCAGCTTTAATTAAAAGTTTCCACACTTGATGACTAATGATTTTCCATGACTTTCTCAACCCTGCAAGCGCAATTTTAAAATGCTCTGTTATTTTCATGACCATGGGGAAAAATAATCACCATCTTTGAAAGTATTAATATATTTAGAAAAATACAAGATAATTTAGCAAGAGACATTCCATCACTTCACAGATGGCCTGTCCTGTTTTAATCTTATCTTGGCATGAATCTCATGTCTAAAAGCCACTTATGTTTCTGTTTTCAAGTGAAGTAGTAAAGAAATGTTTTAAGGTTCCACATTTTGGGACCTCACCAAAATACTAATCCAGCCCAAAGACTTGAGTACTATTTAAACATTATCACACATTACTTTAAAGATTTACATCACCACTGTCACCTATTTAATGTCAACTGCAAAATCCTTTTATATAACAATTGTGTGAACAATGTTAGTTGCCAAAAAAAATAATAAGTATACTGAACTTATTGACAGTAATGCAGCAAGGTCTAAAATTCTTGTCCGAATCAGAACATTTTTGATAAAATATACAGTTACTCCCTTCATCTGTGTGATTTTACAATAAAAAGGTAAAAAAATAAAACAGTTTAAATAAATTAACAGTGTACCAGCAGTTAAGCATGTGTCAAATACTGACTAGTAAAATCCAATTTGAATTTCAAATACAAGTCCATCTGGTCGCTCCACGTATTACATTAAATTTTGATTAGTCTCTGTACATAACACAGAGTAGACAAGTGCACGGTTAAAATCTGTTTGAGAACAGGAATCACACTTTTTTAATCAGCCAGTATCCAAATGGAGAATCTTTGGAAAATGCAAATGTGTGTGCACTATGAGGCAATGCAAGTGTAAAATGAATTTGCAATCACGTCTGAATTTTGACAATATGCTAATACTCAGTCTTGAGACTGAGTGCTTGTTGCCCCATTTGATTTTCTCTGCTCGCATTATCATACATATAGAGCTGTTGTGGTGTCTCATCAACTGTAAAAGTGAGCTCTTTCTGGCAAGACATCACAAATATGATTAAACTTTGTTAAATTAAATTTTACATGTACTGTATGCTTTTTTCCCAACGTTTCTGTCATCAGATTTGTTTTCTATTCAAATGTTCAGCCTCTTCTCTTGTGACTGAAAAATGCTCTTTTATGGTTAAATTTGGGGCATATTTGCTTATTATTCAAATTGTCAATCCTGTAAAGTATTTATCAAACTACATCTTCTGCTAATACTTTACTGAAAAAAACCCTGCTTACTGTATACACCCCAAGATCATTAAACTAATTTCAACTTAAGTCTACTTTAATGTGAATGAAATTTCATAGCCAGATTAATTTCATGAATATATGTGACCCTGGACCACAAAACCAGTCTTAAGACGCTGGGGAACATTTGTAGCAATAGCCAAAAATACATTGTATGGGTCAAAATTATGGATTTTTCTTTTATGCCAAAAATAATTAGGATATGAAGTAAAGTCATGCTCCATGAAGCCATTTTGTAAATTTCCTACTGTAAATATATTAAAACTTAATTTTTGATTAGTAATATGCATTGCTAAGAACTTCATTTGGACAACTTTAAACAATATTCACTCAATATTTAAACTCAATATTTAGATTTTTTTGCACCCTCAGATTCCAGATTTTCAAATAGTTGTATCTCAGCCAAATATTGTCATATCCTAACAAACCATACATCAATAGAAAGCTTATTTATTCAGCTTTCGGGTGATGTATAAATCTCAATTTTGAAAAATTGACACTTAAGACTGGTTATGTGGTCCAGGGTCACATATTACCATCTAACACTGATGGGCTAAAGGGCTGTTTTAAATCATAGTAAATTTGCTTACTAATATGAAATTTTAGGTGAGGTCTCAGAGTTCACTAAAATAAGTATATAATTACTTCGGCACTGATCAGAACACTGAGAAATATATACACAGCCAAAATGTTTTCATTCGTTTTCAACATTTTGTGTACATTACATATGAGTAGGTTTATGTTAGTGTCACTTGGGAGTGAGTGGACCTTAACTTCAACCTTCAACCTCAACTAACTAATTTCACAGATGAAAGAAACTATTTAGAAAAACAAATAATCATGAAAGGCTTTTTTCCCCGAGTTATATCATGTTTATAGCAAATTATCTCGGTGTTCAGTGAATGACGGCCCTTGGGGTTATATTGTTTGCGTGTGTGCGTTTATCCTGCCTTTCTGTATGAGTCATAGAACACTTTCACTGCTGGCTCAGACTACTGAACAATGTGATTACTCCAGCTGTCATTAGATCGGGCGATTTACGCTGAACACCCAGACAGTGCATGCCTCCTGAGTCACATCCTCTATTCAAACCCGCACACGTACCTCATGCCTGCTCATATCCGACACTAAGTCATACCTGCAACACACACATTTTTAGAAGAACACACCCAGACAATCTGAACGACACACACATATAAGAGTAAAAGAGTAATGCGCTACTCATACACATACTTTTGCTGAATCATACCAACTGATCAAATTCAGCACACCTGCTTGTATTTACAGTATTGCCTCTTTCTCTCAATGCTTATAACCACTTTTCCTTTGCATTTGGTGAAAAAGAGATGGCAGAAAGTCAGTCAGAGGGATATGGTGTGGTGAAGGGTGAGGGATGTGCTGCATTCTTCAGCAGGCATTCTTCAGTGGGATAATGTGTTGGTATGAGCAGTATGTGGCGATCTGCCTGAGTGGCTTCCAGTGCTGCCTTAAAGAATCATGAAGTAATAATAAAAACTCTGATACAGATACAAACAAATATATAATATATAGACACACAGAACTATCCAAACAAACACACATACGCCTAGTCCAATAGTTAATACAGTGTGCTTTACTACTATGAATTATTGTGCATTATGTGGTGACAGTAAAATGTGCCTGGCATATAGAAGCATGCCATCATGCTCATACAAGCAGAAACATTAAAAATATAATTGAAGGCAGTGGTTCTCAACCTCAGTGCCAAAGCAAAATTCTAAAGGGCCACAGGGTGACTTAAAAATATTGAATTATAAAAAATATATATTTCATTATAAAAAATTCAAATACTACAACAGAAAATTGATACATACTTGTTTTTCCACTCAATAACATTTTTTTTGTATTGAAGAAAATACAGAATCAGAATATTTTATTTCAGCAGAAACTTCAGAGGAAATATATTACATAGCCAATATAACAGGACCTTATGTGTTTATTATTTTTTGTTGGACAATGGGGCTTCAAGGAAAAAGGTTTTGAACCACTGATTTAAGACCTTCTTTATTACCTTGATGCTGTAACTAAACTATGAGTAGGTTATAGCTTGGCAAGCTACCATTTCAAAGTGGCTTCCCAACACTGATATAATGAGAGTTGCACTGAACAAAAGTAAAACAAATAAATACAATACTGAAAAACGGTTACATTAACAAAAATATTGCATTTTCCAGGATGCGTGTTTCTGCATGCTGACAAGTACTTTTATACCAACTCAATCCAAAACATCTTCTAATCCTATGATATAGACAATTCTACTGAATTTACAGTAAGACACAACATTTTGAGGAACAACCATGTACAGGTCTTGTAACTATGTTTTACTATTTGTGACACACAGTTGTAGACGAACAAAAAAGATGCCACAAACCGCCTAAACTTTAACTGGAAGTTTCTGGATTTGCCAAAGTTCTCGTTATATGAACCCAGTAACTTGTAAACACAACTTTGTTTCCTGGCAAACCTTTAAAAAACTGGTGCATCATAATGGAAATTGCATGAACAGAGTCAATCAAACTGGAGCCTGTGATTCTATGAAAGCCTTTGCCACGAAGACGATGGTCACGATAGACAAATATTAATAGTGTTTCATCACATGTCCATCTGGAGATCTCCTTTAATCACACACAAAATTAAGATTGCATATGTATTGCAAAGTGCAACAAAGCACAATGCAATGAGAAACGTCAATGTCTGTATACACAAAGTATATAATGCAATAACAGAAATTCCTATTTGGGCAAGACTGGGTTTCTCAGAGGACCCAAGAGTTGGTTAAAAAATAATAGGTACACTGTCAAAGAACCTTTAGGGGTGCAACAGCTTGTTACTGGGGTGATAACCTTAAAGGTGCCTTATCCACTTCTAAATATGCATATTAGTACCTTATAAGGTACCAATCAGAGGTGTTTCTTCCGAGGAGGCAAGGGAGGCAGTGTCTCCTCTCCTCAAAAGTGGATGAGAAAATAATCGATATTACAAAAATAAAACAATGCAAATATGACTAAATATGACATTAAAAGTCTAAAAGTCACTCGTTTTTATAAAATTACACTGTCCAACAGCGACACCCGCAGCTAAAGTTACAGCGGAGGCTTGCCTCCCTTCGGTCCATTGACTTTCTACAGAGACCCCAAAGCGTGCCATGACTTTTCTGGAGGCTCATTGAAATGAATGGGGGAAAATCATATGAGAGGAGGCAATGCCTCCGTCGCGCTATAATTGGATATGATCGGATATGATTAGTTCGTGTGATAAATCCTGCCTCTTGTTTTCGTGCGAGCTCTCGGCCTGAATGAAGAATTATATAAGACTAATTATAAAGTAAGTAAACAACTCTCTTGCTTAGATATCACTGCTTTGAGTCACATCAAAATGAAACATGAAATGACTTGAAAACGTGGTGTCAGTTTTTAGTGAGCATTCAGCGTGATGAAATGAAAGATGTATCTTCGTGTCTGTGGCAGTATTTAAAGGGCTTTTATGATGATGACCCGAAATAAGTTGACTATTAAAAAGAACAGCTGAACATCAGTTCACAAAAAAAAAAATGGAGTGTCTATTTACAAGTGCAAATAGCCCGCCTTGTTGGCAGAGGCTTTTTACACTAACTCTGCCCACCAATGTGTGATTAAAAAGTATTACAAAAGACTATCGTCTAATAACAGCTCCAGTAGCATAGATGGTGAAGTACATGTTGAAGTCAATTTTGAGGTGATCGACCAGGGTTCAAATCCACGTTTTGTCGAACTTTTTTTTTACTTTTTCCAAGTCAGATATTTACATTTACATTTAGTCATTTTGCAGACGCTTTTATCCAAAGCGACTTACAATTGGGGAATACATAAAGCGATTCTTCTTAAAGAGGCAAATAGACACAGGAAGTGCTTGTAATACCAAGTTTTAGGCATTGTTCAAATAAGTACAAGCTAGAAAGGGAAGGAATAAATAAAGAAAAATACTAATAATAATAAGCTTTTTTTTTTTTTTTTAAGATGAAGTCAAGTAGCGTTGAAAGAGATGAGTTTTCAGCTGGCGCTTGAAAATTGTCAGGGATTCATGATTTATGCATCATCTGAAAGCTGAATAAATAAGCTTTCAATTGATGTATGGTTTGTTAGGATAGGACAATATTTGGTACTTGGTACCACTTGGTATTTGGAGATACAACTATTTGAAAATCTGGAATATGAGTAGAAAAAAATCTAAATATTGAGAAAATCGCCTGTAAAGTTGTCCAAATGAAGTCATTAGCAATGCATATTACTAATCAAAAATTTAGTTTTGATATATTTACAGTAAGATGTTTACTAAATATCTTCATGGAACATGATCTTTACTTAAGTTGTGGAAGTTGTGGCCTAATGGTTAGAGAGTCGGACTTGTAACCCAAAGGTTGTGGGTTATTGTGCATTTCAGATGCCGTCACATCCTACTGCCATTCAACTGCCATTCAAACACACCAAAATACAGATAATGATTAACTTAGAGGTATCATAGGGGATTGTGAAGATATTTCACTGGAGCTTGGTCTTCAATACACTATTTTATGTTCTTTTGTTTTACTTCTTTAAGCATTTATTTATGTTCAATGTCCATTGTCATTCATTAATGTATTCTGCTATTTTTGCTAAAATTTCACGTCATTAAAAAAAGTACCTAATTGACACGTTGTTGTTGTTGATTTTATGTAAAACCCTAATAGACGCTTCAAGATATTATAAAACCAGGCAGATAGAGGGGTAAAAGCAATATTAATAAATAATATATAGAAATAATACTAATATTAATGATATTAACATACTAATATTAATGAAAAACTTTCATTAAAAAGGTTATTTATAACACCAAATAAGGTCGTATATAGCATTTTCAAAGCATGGTTCTATATGGAACCCTATAAAAAAGGTTCTATTTAGCACTAAAAAGGGTTCTGCTATTGTTACAAGCCGAAGAACCCTTTTCTGGTACTGTTTAGAACTATTTTTCTTAAGAGTGCATTATATGCTTAAACATTAAGATTTGTACTCATGGAAATGACTAAAGTAGTCAAATCTGTTCATTAGAAGGGGGTGTCCCAATACTTTTGGCAATATAGTGTGCAAGCCAACCTAGCTATTCAAAATCTTTGTCTGCAATTTAATAATATTGACCTATTACTTCTGCTATTGCTTTTGACCATTAGGTATCAGTAACATAATTAATTCAGAACCTGTTTTTTGGACATAGACTTTCTGTACCACACTATTCTGCTGATATGGAATGAGTTTGACTACTTAATTAGTTATATTAATAGAAATGCTTCACTGGGGCAAACAAAAAAATCCTAAAATAATAAATAGGATACCCCATAACACCAGCATTTCCAGCAGTATCCAACATTTCTCAATCATGATCTTACTCAGCTAAATGTGGCAGTAACGTATAACTAGTATCTCATTTTGAAGAATATTACTGAATATTAAAATGCAATTTCTAGGGGAAGTCGTGGTTAGAGAGTCAGACTCGTAACCCAAAGGTTTTTGTAGGCAGGGATTGTAGGTGGGGGGAGTGAATGTACAGCGCTCTCTCCCACCGTCAGTACCACGACTGAGGTGCCCTTGAGTAAGGCACCAAACCGCCAACTGCTCCCCGGTGCGCCACAGCATAAATGGCTGCCCACTGCTCCGGGTGTGTGTTCACGGTGTGTGTGTGCACTTAGGATGGGATGAATGCAGAGCACTAATTCCTAGTATGGGTAACCATACTTGGCCACATGTCACGTCACTTTAATATTCTAATGATTTTTGGCATAAAAAGCAAAATCAATAATTTTGACCCATACAATGTATTGTTGGCTATTGCTACAAATATACCGTGCTAACTTATGGTTGCTTTTGTGCTCCAAGGTCACACACACACACACACACACACAATATATATATATAACTGCCTCCTCATTTTAAAACACCACCGCACGCCACTGGTAGAGGTAGGTATGGACATTAAAAAAAATGCTGGTAGCACAATCTGATTGGTAGCATTTTTCGCTATCAATTTGTGCTACCTATCCTTTTAATGGGAGGTAGCACAATCTGAGCGGGTAGCACAAATCGTCAGAATAACGGCAGATGCTGAAATCACGCACGCTTCAGTATGTGTGTAGTAAACAAAACCGCGCGTCTGCGCCATTCACTAACACAGACACGCATAGGGTTGTAACGGTATACTGGTATGGCGGTTTGAACGTGCACTGTTATCATACCGTAAACATTTGCATATCTACTGTTTTTTTTTTTTAATGAATGAAAAAAAATCTCACCCGCGCATATACAACTTATTTCCGGTCGGCTGCTTCACTTGGCTGCTTACGTGCAGCGGAGAAAACAGTGTATATACAGGAATCATGGAGTTCAATTTAATACCCTTTAAGACCTTTTTTAAGACTCTTTCCATACATTTTAAGACCTCATCGCCACTCCAAGTTTTAACCAGTTACACCGGCGACACTTTAACTTACATTTACTATATATTGATTGTAAGATAGCACAACTAAACAGACTTACTTTGTGATAACTCCTTATCAATACAACATAATTCAGAAGTGGGGAACAAAGCACAAGATAATTAATTGAGTGACTAACCAATGCAACCCAAGAAACAAGAAATAGACCAATAAACAAAACAACTGACAAAACTTACTGAGGAGGGAAAAAAAGCTCTCCGTGCTAACGGGGCAATGAGTTCACACATTTAAAAGATGTATTTGTAACATCAACTCTTATAACTGTGCAAACCATAGCTGTTTTGTGGAACACTTCTCATGACAAACATTTGACTGATCAGACAGTTTACCTGTGATTATGGAGTGCTTGATTTAATGCAGACTTGACAGAGTGTCAGTATTGCACCTGATCATGTCTGAATGATCATGGAAGGTAAAATAATGATCACAACTATTACATCATTTTAATTGTGCATCCCAAGCCCATGCCAGTAAAAAA
>NW_015505271.1:1514510-1520433 GCF_001515645.1 Sinocyclocheilus grahami | reverse complement strand
TATATATATATATATACATATATATATATATATATATATACATATATATATATATATATATATATATATATATATACACACACACACATATAGTATATATAACTGCCTCCTCATTTTAAAACACCACCACACGCCATTGGTACCAATATGCACCACAAGATACAAAGGTGTACCCTTGAGGGTTCAGCTCCAGTGACAAGATAAAAGGTGCAATTCTTAATCTTAATTTTTCAGTTTATCTGTGAAACACAAATTTACCTGACATTCTTTGTAAACTGTTGCACCAACGGATGTTTGTGCATTTTAAGTCTATGTTCCTGAATGTGCTCTGTGTGTGTGCTGTCTGAGAGGACTCTTGAGGAGATAAAACTGTAGCCAGAGAATGTAAGGAGGACAGAAGATGAAAAGATGGAGAGATGAACTGACAGAAGGACTCTGCCATCATGAAGCAGAATGCAAAGCATCGCAGCTGTACTCATTCCATCACCTCTTCCTTTCCTCTATGGAAACAGACAAAAGGATAAATAGACTCTCAGTGTGTGTGGGAGCTCTACTCTCTGCCCATTCCTCCATCACCTCCACTCCACCTGGGTCATCCGTCTATTGATGGCTGGAAAAGGATGAGCGATATGAAGCGGAGGAGTCAATCTGCTACACTAACCAATTTTTCACTGGTGAGTGAACTTGGCGAGTCTTGGCAGGAAGATGCATTGAGTGTGTCTGCTTCCTGCCCTGAGGTCCAGAAATCATAATGTGGATGTTACTATTCAAAGAACACAGGCAGTTACGATTGTTACAAAAATTGAATGTCTGCACAACGTTTGAGTTTGCACACATGTGAATCAGATAAACGTCTCTGTGATTGTGCCGGACAAACAGCGTTTGAGAATGATCAATAAGTGCAGCAACAGTCGATACTCGTTGCTTCCTGTCCAACAAACAACATGTTCCTTTCTCCTCTGTCTATCTCGATTTCTAATCTTCTCCCTCGTGCCAAGTCAATCCCTCCATCTTCCATTTTCTTTGTCTTTTGCCTTGTCTCTCTCTTTTCTTTTCCACCCCCCCACACCCACCTGCTTGCTCTACTGCAGTGTGCTCTGATTGGATGAAAGCTCGTCTCGAACCACTTTAACTTTGTCCGAATTGGTTATACCATTGGCTATCTCAACCAGGCCTGGGCGAGAGAAAAAGGGAGGGCGGGGGGCATTCCCCTCGGTCCCGTACCCACTGCGGGGAGGGCGCAGTGGGCATGACTTCGCAAGCTAGGCCCAGGCAGATTGGCGGCCTGCCTGGATAGGACTGGATGTAGCCGGACCGGCCTGTTTGGCCTGGTGGCCTTTGAGATTAAGGTTTATTTGATCGGGCACATCCATGGACAGCTATCCCACAACAAAGATGGGGCCTAAGAGGGTGCCAGGAGACTGCTGAGTCATGTTTTCTTTCTCTCGCTTCATGCACAGATGTGCCAAATCCTGACACGATTGCTGTTGTTTCAGAAAGCAAATACTTTGGCAGGTTTATTAAAATCTCAATATTTTAAATGAGTCTGTTTCCTCCTCAATTGAATTAAATTGGAACTTTATTCTCATAACTGCAAAATTTACAATTTACTTTTTACCCACTCTACTGCAACATCTCATAATTGCAACTTTATTTCTCCTGAATTGCAACTTTATATTTTACACTTGTGACTTTGTGTCTTGCAGTTGCAACTTTATATTTCAAAATGTTACTGAATTCTTTGCAGATGCAACTTTTCCCAAATTGTGACTTATATCACAATATACCAAGCTGTGATTTTGTTTCCCATAATTGCAACTTATATTTCTTTATTTCTCCAAATTGTGACTTTACATCATACGATGTTGCAACTGCAACTTTCTAGTAATTGCAACATTCTATTTTGCAATGTGACTTTGTAATGCAACTATATTTCACAATATGACACGCTCTATCTTGCATTTCTCATTACTGCAACTTAATTGCAATGGGATGTCACTTGACATATCTCACAACTGCGACTTTGTGGGAAAAAAACTAAGAAATATAAGATATATCAGTTACAAGATATATTTTCACATTTTGTGGCATTTTATGCTATCTTGCTATCTGACTAGGCTATATCTTACTTTAAACTTCCTCACAATTACTTTTTGTTTGTTTGTTTTTACTCTGTAAACAACAAGCTTCCATAATATTTAGCTCATTTTTATGTACAATGCTTTCGTGCTGTCCATGTAGTCAATAAGAGCTGGACAGCACACATAAAAGAGAAACTAATATGAGGAAGGCCTTTCCAAATATAGAATCACATACGACACTCAGAAATAAATAGCCGCTGTTCTTCTACCCAAATTATAATGATGATATCTGGTTGACTCATGGATTGTGACTACAGAGGGGCGGTGCCAGCAACCACTACCTTTTCATAACACTGTTCTGCTGCATCATGTTTTGAAGACTGTTGGACAGACAGCTCTAACAGGATGCTGGTGTGACAGTCTGCCATCTGCAGGGTCACTACAGTACAGCAACCATACATATGAATGGACATATCACATCACTCTTACCTCCATGTGCGAAATATTCAATTCCATGTTGAACTTGCAGATTCATCTGTAAGGGAAATACAAAAACATACCTCAGTCTAGTAAAAGAATATTACAGTAAAACCTTAAAAGAAACGTTTTTAAATGGCATGTCTCAAAAGTGTCTCAGAAACACCGCGGTTCATGTCTGTATTCAATGCCTTTGCCTAACATAGTTAAGTCATGACTTTACACCCCTCCCCCCCCCTACTTTACCCCACTCTGCCACAATCTATCTCTATCCCTTCATTTATTTCTCTGTGTACTGTGGAATTATTCTTTTCTCCTGTTCTAAATCTACCTTAGTCCCTCCCCATGCTTTCCTCCCTCCCACGTTGTCCTCAGATGCCCCGGCCTGGCACCCTGATTAGCTCATGCTGGTGCTTTTCATGTCTGTCTGTGTGTGTGCGTGTGCATCATAATGTTTGATAGTGCAAAACCCATTTAATTATAATGGACTTCATTTCACGTACTTCATTCAGCTTGTTGCATACAGAAAAGAAATCCGGATTAATCACATTTCCGTTTTGTTTGCATTGTAGGCGAAGTCTAACCTTTTATCTTGTGGAAGCTATGCCCCCCCCAATCCCATCCGGTCATTCCCTGCTTCCATTTTAATTTATGTTATATCGCTCTCTCTCTCTCTCTTTCTGATGAGGAAGCGGGTGGGAATTGGGGTGGATATCCGCATTGGTTGCCATGGCACCAGACAGCTCCATTTCTACCAATGCACATGAGTAAAGTGTGTGAGTGTGAGTGTGTGTGTGTGTGTGTGTGTGTTTGTAACTGTGAGACACTGTGCAAATTGTGAATGTCTAGGTCTTAGTCTGTCATTCAGCTGTACTGTGACTAATTCATGAGATACTACATTTAGATTTTTTGTTTCCTAAAACAATCAAAAGTTCAATAACAGATAGCCTGAGCCTTGCAAGTGTACAGAAGAGGGTGGGGATGATCTCAATTTCGTGTTACTTTCCTAAAGATGGATTTAACCTGTTTGGATTTCACTATTTTGGTTTGGTGCGTTTCGCTTCCATTAAGGGCTATTATAAGAGCACATCTGCTGCAAAGCTTTCAATTCCTCCTAGAGCAGTGTCTCTGATCTGTTGCTGGCCTCTTCTGCTTTTTTTCTCCTCTCTCTTTCCAGAAGAGGGCAGTATTGTTTTATAGACTCCCCTCACCCAGAATTCTGAACTATGACCATGGATCTGAGGTCTTCAGGTTCAGCGCTATTGATCATGTGGTTTGTGTCACTGTGAGCTGAGACTAAGAGTGATTATCACAGTGAGAAATGAAAAGGGTTTGTGATTACTGACAAGTCCTTTGCAAGAAAACAAGCAGAAATGGTTTTTTGGTCTTTTGGAATGAACAACGAAAAACTTTTCATGGGATCCATATTTAGTATAAAAGGTGGGCCAAAAAACTGGGGAAAAATACATTAGTCAGGTTTTCATGTGTTTTTGTAAATTTAGGGACACCATATAAAAAAACATTGTTTGGAAATACCAAAACGAACAAAGAATTGTACATTAAAATATTCTTGCTTCAGGTGGTTTAACAATTTTTTAAAGTGAGAAGATAAGCACTGCTTATTAAGCACTTCAAATATGATGACAACACATTTTCAAAAAAACAAGTCCTAGATAAGCATCACAAAAGTCATGTGTCTTTGCCTTAACAAATCTGTGCGAATGGATAATTTGCTCAGAGAACAAAAAGAAAAGATGTTTCTTTGGTCATTCTGAAATGAGCCAAAGCCTGTCCAGAAAATTACTGCCAAACAGTTCTGAAATGCAGCAGCCACTTTCCACAGAAGTCATGATTTTTTCACTTTTTTACTAAATGTTTTTTTTTTTGCCACATTCCACTTTTTCTACCTAAATTAATTTCACAACTTGCATGTAAACAGCTAATAACTGTAATAACTGAGCAGAGCCACTTCATCGTATGCTGTTTCCTTGGAGCATAGGCACTGAACAAACTGGCAGAGACACATAGTAACATTCACACACACACACACTCTCTCTTGCAAGCACATACATTGACTACACCACAGCGTAAGCGTACAGTACCGTTAAAGACCTTAGCTTTGAGGATGATCCTCTTCACAAAGTTAAACAAAAGGGCCTCTCCAGCAGCTGTAAGACAAACATTCTTCCTAGAGAAAACACTGACACAGTTACACTGTAACTCATACTGCATAAGAGGATGCCTGCGCATGCACACACACAGCTATGCAAAGGCCCCATGGAGAGGTACAACTACGCGGATGTCTTGAGCCCGGAGCAAAGTAAAGACAATAGAGCCTTTGACAGTTAGACTGTTTCTGTATTTCACTACAGTCAAAATGTCTGTTTTCCTTGTAGTTGCCCTTTCTTTTTCTCTTTGGTCTCAAACTTTCAAATCTAATATTATCTTTTATAAAAATTTGAGAAATTTCATTTTCAGAAAACGATGCATAGTTTAACTAGATTTGAGTTGTTTCAGTTCAAAAAGTCAAGAAGTTCAAAATTATTGGACAAATTTACACATACCTGAGAATTTTTTTTATTAATTTGTTTGATCCTTCTATTTTTGTCTTTACTAGACAGGTTAGAAAGTTTGCTACAGGCAGTTTTAAAGCAATATTCTTCACTCGGTACAAGTTAAGCGCAATCGACAGAACTTGTGGCATAATTGTCAATTGCTGATTACCACAAAAAAATAAAATCCACATTAAAGGGGTGGTTCACTGGGCTCACTTTTCTAGGCTTGATTGTGTTTATGGGGTGCAGTGTTAATGCTTCGTTTTTTTAAAAACGCATTATTTTTCACATAATTTACCTTTATTCCACACCTCTCTGTCCCTACTCTGAGAAACAGGCTGGTCATTTCCTTCTTTTATGAAGCCCCTCCCTCAGAAATAGGCGATGGGCTCTGATTGGTTAGCTAGCCCAGTGTGTTGTGATTGGCTAAACCGCCTCTAGCGCGCGTCTAAACATCCTGCCCCTCACCTCCGGTTGTATTGTAAACAACTGCATGTTAATATCGCTTATCAGTTTGAGCCCAATTGAGAAGCAGAGGATATTATTGAAGAGGATCGTCCAGAACCTGTGCAAGCATGGCTTTTAATGGTAGACCTATGTTTTTTGTTTGTTGTTGTCTCATACTTTTAGATACGCTGTTATTTGTAAATGCTACTGCTTATGTTAGCTTTTAATATACATTTTTATCCTGATTAAAGCTTTAATTGATTGATTTACAGTACGGCAACTGCACGCACGTCCATGTTTAATGCTTCTCATAGCTATGTGAAAATAAGTGTATAATTGTAACAGTTCATTGTTGGAGGTGAG
>NW_015505271.1:1514089-1514350 GCF_001515645.1 Sinocyclocheilus grahami | reverse complement strand
TTTTACGTGCACCTCTAGTTTTCTCTTCCTCTTCTCTAAAGCAGCACAGCATGGCCGCGCCCCCTTTGCTGCCTTTTCACGAGGGTGGGGTTTATCTGGGTTTGTGATGTCACGAACCCGGGAAGTAACTTGTTGTAGTCCCTACCAGCTGTTTTTGTAGGCATTAAACTGCCAGAATTTTAAAAGATGATATCTCCATTTGCATCGAACTTTCAGCTTCGTAACATTGCAGATATTGTTTATGCTCAAACAGCAACATTA
>NW_015505271.1:1498024-1511556 GCF_001515645.1 Sinocyclocheilus grahami | reverse complement strand
CTTATCAGTTTGAGCCCAATTGAGAAGCAGAGGATATTATTGAAGAGGATCGTCCAGAACCTGTGCAAGCATGGCTTTTAATGGTAGACCTATGTTTTTTGTTTGTTGTTGTCTCATACTTTTAGATCTGCTGTTATTTGTAAATGCTACTGCTTATGTTAGCTTTTAATATACATTTTTATCCTGATTAAAGCTTTAATTGATTGATTTACAGTACGGCAACTGCACGCACGTCCATGTTTAATGCTTCTCATAGCTATGTGAAAATAAGTGTATAATTGGAACAGTTCATTTTTGGAGCTGAGCTGAATGAGAGAGAGAGAGAGAGAGAGAGAGAGCAGAGCGTGTGCAGAGCAGGGGTACGCGAGGAACAGTATTGAGAACTGCTGCTTTAGAACATTGATTTTGAAACTTGTGAATCCATTAGAATTGTTAGAAGACAGAATCGCGGTTCATATATGAATAGATTTTTACGTGCACCTCTAGTTTTCTCTTCCTCTTCTCTAAAGCAGCACAGCATGGCCGCGCCCCCTTTGCTGCCTTTTCACGAGGGTGGGGTTTATCTGGGTTTGTGATGTCACGAACCCGGGAAGTAACTTGTTGTAGTCCCTACCAGCTGTTTTTGTAGGCATTAAACTGCCAGAATTTTAAAAGAGGATATCTCTGTTTGCATTGAACTTTCAGCTTTGTAACTTTGCAGATATTGTTTATGCTCAAACAGCAACATTAGACACTAACTAACATTAAAAAAGTGAAATCGCAATGAACAACCCCTTTAAAATATTATTTCAATAGTATAACCACAAGCCATAAACAATGTGTGTTAACATGATTTCAGTTTGGAAAAAAATTACAACTTCTCTGCCATTACAACATATAAAACCCTAAAAGGACTGTGAAAATGACAACTATAAAGCTCAAATAATACACAGCTTTTAACTAAAGAATTGATTTTTTTAAATTAAGTATGCCTTTTTGTGCTTTTAATATCTCAAAAATTGACCCCATTTACTTTTATTGCAAGTTTCTAAATGTAAAAGTGTAACAAAAAAAGTTTAAATAATTTTTAAATTAGTCATTATTAATCAAACACCGTGATTAAACGTACTTCTATTGAACACAAAGAATCAAATTGTACAAAACTGTGGGTTTTTACAGAGAACGAACTTGGTTTCCTCCCTAAGAGGCCTCTCTGGGTAGGTGAGTATGTTAATGTATGTCTCTCTGAATGTATGTGCATGAGCTCTGTAAACATACAGTGCTGCTCTGAAAACGCTGCACTCTGTGACCCTGGAAACTGCAGTGCAACAAGTTCATTCATATGTATGCGTACACACACACACACACACTCAACAGAGGCCTCTCTGGGAGGAAACACACATGCCTTCTCCATCTGACACCACCAGCAAACACACACACATATATGTGCACATGTTTGGCTCTTTCCTTTCCTTAATGGCAGACAAATGCAGTGAAAACACTGACCCCCTGCTAATTATTATGCTAGTAAACACATCATTTATGTCCATTAGGGTGAAGTCACATGTCCATGAACACTGATAATGCTGTACATGGACTAGATATGAATTTAGAACAAACACATAAAATCATATTGAAGCCATTCAGGAACAGATCTAAATGAAAACACATAAACAGTCCCAGACACATTTTGTACTCTAAAATATTCATTTGGTTAAATAACAGACATTCGTGGCTCTAGATGACCAGTGAATGGCAAAAAGGAATAAAAATAAAAAAAGCCCCTCAACAATTTGTGTTTGGACTGTGGCCAAAAGTCCTGAAACTGTATCAACACATGTTGCCTGTCAAGCTACATTCCAAACCTGTTCTTTCTCTTTCTGGCTTGAGAACGGGACACCTCAGTCATTTACCTTTTCAAGGGAACTCATAGCTCTTTCATTGTTACTGGTATTCTGGCTTCTCAGTTTCCACTGAAATGGATGTCATAGGGGGAGTTGGGTTTCCAGTCCCACATTTGTCTTATTTTCTGACTGAAAATAGGAAGCCCTTTTAAGATACAAGGCATTCCAAGATTTCACTTTAACCAGAAACATTAAAGGTCTAATAGCAGAATAGGGCCAGAATAGCATTTAAAGTCATTCAAAATGTATTCAATTTAGTATTGCATGCTCCTGGTCTTTTTATGAACAATTTATCACCTCATGTTTTTCAAAAGAAAAAATGGTTTGTTTTTGTAATATTTAACCAAAACATATAGAACACCTTTCTTTCCTTCTAAAAAAAACATTCCCATTCCACTGATGTCACTAAGGCCTTGCGGGTGTTAATAAATAGCCACGTTAGCTTAGGCATTGTTTTAGCAAACTTGTATTCTGATTAGAGTTTTCTGACTTAATTGTGGGTTGTAACACCCCCTTTTCATCAACCAAACAATTTCCAACATACAAAAAGTTCCACTCCACATTTTTCTGGTTGAGTATTATGTGTTTCCCTTAGAAATTCACACAATAAACACTGTACTGAACCGTTAAATTGAACATGAATTCCTGTTACTTCTATGTACATTATAGAAGTAAGTAACATGAGAACAGCACTTCATGTTGACTTTACCGGTTACAGAACAAGTGTGTGTTTTGTGTGAGTACCAGTACATGATTTACCACATGCTTCTCTGGACTTCTACAGTACATAATAAAGTATAATAAACACAGTGGCCACTTAGCTTTCTTCAACTGCCCTTGCTGACTTTCATGCACACAGTCTCGTTCTGTCATGTGTAATGTAGACAGAGAGGCACTCTCATGTTTTCCTGACACGCTGTAAGTCTAATGATGTGTTAGAAGACATTTCTGCTGGATGAAGTGAACAAACACAAGGTGACCGTTTCAGATCTGCAAACTAAGCCCCTTCAGCTGCATAACAAAGGGAACACGAAAGACTTACACAAGAATGTCATAAACAGATGTTTCTGAAAAAACATTAGACTGTGCTCTGACGTTAAGGAGAGAGTTTACTTCATCGAAATTAATCTGTGAATTAACACTGGAATGTGATTTCTCTCTGTGGTTGGATTTACTACTTAGAAAAATGCCTGGAACGTGTTCTGTAGCACCTCCCTAAAGCAGTGCTGCAGGAAGCTGGAAGAAAACTGGGAGTGTGCTCTTCTGATCTATTTCTGGATGGAGAATTGTGTCCCTGCTTTGGTTGGAGGCACAGGGACATAAACAGTATCTTTAGTAGACGAGAGTGTGTCAGAGTGTATGAAGAAATAGATGGTATTTTTACACAGCTGGGTCAGACTTAGCCCTAGGCATCTATGTCTCACTCTCTCGTTCTTCATCTACCACACGGCTAACCGTGTCAGATTTGAACTCAGAGTCTCTCTTTCTGTTTATCTGTCCTGTTTTCTTCCGAATTCTCCTCTGATCTTACAGCTGTCAGCTGCTTGCATCATTAATGTTTGTGTTTAGCCAATTATAATGAGGTCACAGAGTCTACTTCTGTTCAACGGAGTATGGCGAAATCTCCCGAAAGTTTCCATCCGATATATTTAACATGGAACAAACTTAACATGTTGTTTCTCTTTAACTTACCAGTACTAATGTAAGATACACTACCGTCCATAAGTTTGGAGTCAGTAAGATTTTATTTTGATTTTAAAGAAGAAATTATTATTTTATTCAGCAAGAATGCACTAAATTGATCAGAAGTGACAGTAAAGACATTTATAATGTTATAAAAGATTTCCATTTCATGCTGTTCTTTTGAACAGTTTCCGCAAAAATATTAAGCATTCAACTGATTTCAACACTCATAAAGACAAAATGTTTCTTGAGCTCCGAATCAGCATATTAGAATGATTTCTGAAGGATTATGTAACATAGAGGACTGGAGTAATGGCTGCTGAAAACTCAGCTTTCCCATCACAGGAATACATTACATTTTTAAAAATATTTAAAAAGAGTATGAATACTTTACAGTATTGCTGCTTTTACTTAATTTTTTTTACTAAATAAATCCCTTATATAGTTTCAAAGCTGAACCTAAAAGTCTTATTTTAAAAACATTTATAAAACTTTTATCGACCCCAACTTTTGAATGGTAGTGAACATTTAGAAGCTGAACACATCTGGGATCATTCATATTGGCAAATCGAACAGTCCTCAATTTATTTCCAGCATCCCTGCTATTCTAGCCACCACGCACTATATTTAAATACAGATTGTCAGACTTCATCTAGCTCAAACTATCTTTTATGCTCCTTTGCATATATCAACTGAGAACTGAATTTTTATGCATTGTCAGCATATAGCCGAGCTTCAGTCAGCACATTCTTCTCTTCTGAATTTAGAAAGCAAATTGCAAAACACTTGCTAATTTCGGATCAAACAACTTGATTCTTGTTTTTTTCTTCATAAAGGCAAGTGGTGAAATGCTGCTTTGCATTGCAAACAATTACGTAGATGTACTCCATTACCCAAATGTGACAAAAGCAATTATGATAAGCAATTATAGTATTTATTACTGGTTTTATCTAAATAATAATATAGCCTAATTCCACTTTTATACTACTAAACATGCTAAGAACACAGATCCTGAAGCGACTAATGACAACATTAAATTGAGCTAAAAAATAACAAATGATACGTATTTTGTTTGTTTAATCAAAGCAAATACAACTGGGAATACATGTGCCCACATAAAAGCGCTTTGTCCACAGGTGCAACTCTTTTCTTTCTCTTCCTATGAACTAACAACAGAAAAAAGCAGAGTAAGAGAATTCTTATGCCGATTATGCTTAATAAACCGAAAACGCATGTGGACATGTAAACGGCGTAAGCATAAACTGGTCGACACAGGTAGTTTTTTGCCTCTTACCCCGATTTCGCGCGGCATGTAAACGCAATAACCCGCTTTCTGTCGGCTTATTGAAGTGCACATGTGTGATACGTGACAGGAACGCATCGTTAGTGCAGATTTAAGCGTATCTAGACAGAGCAAACGTTTTGCAGTAAAGAAAGAAGGAAATATATCACAAAAGCAGACTCTTTCATGACTCAGAAAATGATAAAAGTGTTCTCATCTCGTGCAGCAGAAGTAGAAGTGGTTCAGTCAAAACGCTGCATTTATAACTGCATGAGAGTATATGAGCTGTAAGTTTCGCACTGACATGCAAGCTTTGTTTAACATCACAACTGACAAACATATGAAATACTCGGAGTCAAATATGCAAATGATTATATTTTGACATCACTAAAGGGAAATAACCTGATTTATTAATAAAGTCATGTAAACGCAGCTTACTTGCTTTGTCAGGTTACTGGTGTGCATGTAAACGTGCTCTATGAGTTAGAGAGAGAGAGAGAGAGAGAGAGAGAGAGAGGTGGGAAAAGGCACTTTTGGTCAGTTCGGCATGACGGTTTTGGCAGTTGCTCTGAGCAACATGCCATTGTTTACATGTGGGAGGGATTATAGCAGCTCTGAGCGATGCCATTGGCTGAGATCAGGTTACTCTCTATCAACAGTGATTTTGAAATCATGTGGTGAACCCAGTAGTGCTTCCAATTCACTTCACAGAGTCTGAAATGTAAATTAAAATATGAATGCTAGTGCCATGAAATGCCGAGACCTTAATTTAAAGTCTTGTAAAAGACATACACCTCAGCAGAACTTTGTGTCGCTTTTTAAATAGCAGCAGTTCATATATGCACCTTAGATGATTTCTCATTAATTGTATACAAACACTCTGGTTTAAATTATCAATTTTTTGTGAGGCAGAATGTGAAAACTTCAGACATTGCGCAACAGCGTTGGAAGACAGAAATGGAGCAAAGGTAAGAAGGGGAGGAGAGTACTTACAAAAATCCCAAGGACACTAACAACAAATAAAACACACTTCCTACAACATCTGCACCACCCATTCATCAAAAAAGAAAAAGTAGGACATTTAGATTTTTCACAAATGCAGATCTGCAAGAAATACCCACAGTAATTATAATCTAATCTGATGGGTTCTCCAGTCGTCATCTAATTCAGTTTACCCATTCAAACCAACATCCAACCAAGCCTGCCCGTAATCTGAACTTTGACCTCTGAAGGACCAAAGTCCCTCATGACCTCATTGTCTACTTTGACACACACAATGGGAGTCATCATGACCTCTCGCTCCTCGATTTGAGCCAGCTGAGCCAGCAGAGCAAAGACATGAAAACTAATCAGATTAAAAAGAGAAAAGGGAGGAAATCAGACTGAATCAGACACAAAAATAAATACTTTTTAATCACAGATGCCTCCTCTTTCATTTATCCACTTTTCTCAGTTTCTCTTTGTGTAACCGAATGAAACAATTAGGGTTGTGCTGATAGACGATAGTATCGTGTATCGACGATAGTCAGAGATATTGCCTGTGGCTATGATGCCTTTGACGATAGAAAGACGATTATTATTATTATTATTGTTATCAGGCTAATAATACTTTCTAATTAATATTATAGCTTATTTGTTGCATTGTATTTCTTTTTCCGCGTTTTACAGTATTGCGCGTTATAACCAATCACACACAATTATGCTGAGCTTATGAATGCATTGGCCAATCAGAGGCATTTAGATGACTCACCGCTGAAACAGCAGAGTTCCGTTGTTGAGCGTGCGCTGACTGAATTCTGACTCGCAAATTCTCTCAACATAAACAACAAAGTGCAGAAGTATGTGCAATGTATGTAAGTATAAGAGATTTATTCATCATACAGTACAGATTCATTGATTTTAATGGGAGTGTTTTTAAAGTGCATATACTCGCGCTAGACTGAGCTTGTGATGATGTTCTTTGGTAATGTAATGTTCTTTGCTCATTTTCTGTAGCTGCTTTTTGAATAAGTGAGGAAATGTAAGCATTATAATTAGTAACTTACAATGTTTCTAATTTTTTTTTTTCATGTTAAATACAAATTCAGTCATATTAAAAACATTAGGCTGCTTTTAGCCTTACACTGGAGTTGGTTCACTTTCCGGCAATGAAACTAGATAAATAAATAATTAAATAAATTAGCACGATAATATTGCGTATCGGCGATCTCACAGGCTGACGGTAGGACGATATGAAAATTTAGGATATCGCCCAACACTAGAAGCAATGAACACTTGAAGTTGGTGGTTTCATCAAGTGCCGACAGAAAGGTTTGTGAGTGACACAAGTGTTGAAAGTCCACTATATGACCAGTGGTGTGTGTGTGGACAATGAGGGGAAGATGATGACTAAAAGACATTTACATGTGCCTGTTGTTATTTTCCAAAGGGGTCTGAGCCACTAAGAATTCACAGCATGCAAAGACCACATGTGTCTCTTCCAGGAGCTGATTTAGAGAATTGGGGGCCCCAGGCAAAATATAGGAATGGGGCCCTATACATTTGCAGACATTTTCCTAGATCAACCTTGAGGTTCCTTTTTTGTTGTGATGCTTGCTGCTGCACAATGGTGCCCCATAGTTGTGTCCAATGTTTATAAATTTTTCATGTACACGTTATAATGGCTTTCTTTCGTGTTCTAGACCACAAAATAGCAACTGATTTACAGTTGAGATACAGGCTTTCACAAAAACAAAATAAATTATAAAATGATAAACCTCACAATTGAGCATTTAAACCAGGGGGGAGTCAGAAGTATAAATTATGATATTAATTTAAAACGGGGTTATGTGGGTGGACTTTCGCATTGGTCTGAACAAAAACTACAGACTGGATTTTTGAAAATGAACATTGATTCTATGCCAGCAGGAGGCGCTTTTGGAACATCAGAAATATAGCGGTTTCCCCGGTAACGGCTGTAAACAAAGCAGTGCTCCTCTCATAAACGCTACTTTATCAGATAAAATGAAAATGCCATCAAAACTTTTCTGAAGACAGTTGGTTCCATTCAGAGATTCGTTCATATAAAACCTTGAATTAGTGAAAATGAGAAAAGTGTGAAAAAATGTAGTCTATATTGACAAGGAAAGTCCACTGATGAATTACCATCGTAAGCCTGTGTGCAAAGGCTGTCTAATTCTAAACTTTAAAATACATTCAGTTATTTTAACTACAAATTAAAATAAAACTGAAAAAATAATGAAAAGGCAATTATACATTTACACACCTAAGGATTATATCAACCAAAAAAGTAAGTGCATAGGTGTCCTCTACTTGGTTCCTTCTTATAAATGAGTAAGCGGCATTTAAACAATTATAAACATATAATACACACTGTTTCTCAATATTGGATATGACAGCTACATATGCATGATATTTTCATCTCCTTCAAGCAGAATACACAAGAAGCACGTTCAACTCGGATGGTTGTCGTGGTAATAAACACCGTAAACAGCAACCGTTCGCGTGTCAGCGCTTAATGCGCATCTCATATATGAAAAGCATTTTAGGGAGCCCTCGGCTTTTGGGGGCCCAAGGCGGTCACCTACCTTTGCCTAATGGGTAAGTCCGCCCCTGGACTCTTCCTAGTGTGCCCTTTTCTCTCATTCTCAATCTATATCACTACTTCCCTCGTTTCTGCTGTTTTCTTTCTGTCGTTTATTCTTTCATTCTCCATAACCTCAAAACTTGGGATAAGAGATTGAAACGAGGTGGCTATTTTAGGTGGTTCCCCTCAGGATATCCTTTTGGACATGCTGTATATTTTAAAACTCCCGTTCAGATTACCACCCAACCATACGCTCGTGCAGAAAGTTACCCGACAACTTTTGCAGGCTGTGCACACGTCGCTAATGCAGCATGAGCATAAACAATTCAAAGCCCTTAGCAAGTAACTGATGAGCGACTGTATGGATTAGGAGCGAGAAGAACGAGTCAGAGCTTTTTCTTACATCGCCTGGCTTATCAATCAACCGGCAGCACATGCAGACAGCTGCGAGGAACCGCTTTGATGCTGTCTGAAACTGTGTCTCTGTGTGTGTGCCCCCTCAAAGCACCAGGGAGAGAAAGAGAGAGAGAAAGTCTCTATTTCTGGATGCAGTAGATGTCTGGACGTCTGAACAAAGGAGACACAGACGAGAGGAGCAAGACGGCAGCTGAGTCCATCATACACTGCAGCAGTGGGCAGCCCCCAACA
Organism: Sinocyclocheilus grahami; assembly: GCF_001515645.1. NCBI lineage: Eukaryota > Metazoa > Chordata > Actinopteri > Cypriniformes > Cyprinidae > Sinocyclocheilus > Sinocyclocheilus grahami. The sequence goes on along the minus strand of NW_015505271.1, from coordinate 1,502,474 downwards.
GTTAGGATTAATACAAATCCACTAACACACATACAAACACTCCAGATGAGTATACTGACACACACACATGCATGCATGCATGCATGCATACAGACTATTATACATACAGATATTCGTACAAGTATGTAGTAACACCACTGTACATGGGTCACAATAGTTTTCACTGATTTTACAGCAGACATAATGTAATACTTTTATCAAATATGTATGTGAATATCGAACACAACTGCCTTGTCTACTCAAATTTTGCATTTTTACCCCTCTAAACAGATTCTAAGCCCGCCAAAGTGGAATACTGTTACATTTGTCAATATAAACATTTAATTCGCCATGTGTTTAGATGAAGAAAACGTGTGTGCTAACTTTAGACCCTCCCATTGCCATGAAGTGAAAAACTGTACTGAGAAAAACATGCTTATGTTACCCAAACGTAACCTCACAAACACACACACTGCACGCAGCCAGAAATCTACTTACCCACAACTCCACAACTTCATCCGTTTGTTCCGTGTGGTGACCATTCTTTATATTCATACATGAGACATCTGAAAAACATGTACAACACGCGTTCTGCTCTGCTACTCTATTTCACTTTACTTTCTTTCTTAAGAGTCAGTTAAATCCAGTTTCAACCTCCACTCTAAGCAACAATAAGAGCGAGAGAGTGGTAGAAGCTAGTGAAAGCTCCAGACACAAACGCTTAGTGAAAAGACCACTGCCACTTTTCTGCATACTCTTCCACCCCCCACCCTCCTCTGCTCCGCTCCGCTCTCCTGCCCTCCCTTCTCAGAGACTCAGTCCTATAGCAGAGCAGAAACCATCTGGTACAGTCCAAAGTCCACTGCAAATCCAGCGCATGTGTGAATAAGAGGAAGAATTAAAAGTTACTGTTTGCACTGTATTTAATTTGCATCCCCACAGTGTGTGGAATTGTGCGAGTACATGATGTCTGTGTGTTTTTTTGTTTTTTTTTGAGAAAGGAACAATGGCAGTCCTGACTTACTTGGTGCTGCAGGAAAGAAAAGATATTGAGGAAGAAGAAATTAAACACTTTTTGCATTTATTTGTTTGTTACATGTCAATTACATGTTAATCAAATTTTTAGGTACAACTGCCAGACAATAAAAGTATAAAAATAGCATAAACCTTACCATTCAAGCACAGCATACCATTCATGCACAGCACATCTGGGTCATTAGGAGAGAGAGGTCCATCTCATTAGTTTTCACTTTTACTTAGCTAATTTTTTTATTTGCTCTGAGTAATTATTGATTAAATGTTCCCCTTTTTATTAATACATTATCTTTACTTGTAATATTTGATCAACAACTTTTATTGTCTGCTGATTGTATTTGAATCAGGAAAAGTAATTATAATTTCAGTTTTACTATCTAAATGCTATGAAGGATTATTTATTATTTTTATTTTTTATGGGGGGGGGGGGGGGGGGGGGGGGGTCTGAGCTTTATTCAGATTAGCTTTATTCCAAAAAGGCAGTTTATTGGTTTATTCCACAAAGATTACTACAACGACTATATAATATATCAGTATAATGTATATAGTACATTGTATACTTCTCATCATGCTCTGATTGACAGTATTAGATGTGATTTTTCATTTAAAACTTCAAAAATTTTTTAAAAAAATCATTTGAATCTGATGATCTGAATGTGAGACTGATAAGCAAATTTTTCAACTTGCATATATTCACAAGGAACAGCGCAAATAAAGAAAACTTGCGCATAGGAAATTTTGAAAATTTCGGCTTGAACATTTTGGTCCATGCAGGTCACAAATGTAAATGTGTTGCACTTTTAGATATATGCAGGTAAAGGCAAATTTGTCAAAACTCGTTTTTTCTTTCCTTGTATCAAATAATTTTCCTTATCAAGTTGTCTGATCACTATTTTAAAGACTCCAAACTCCAAACATTTGTTGTGCCAACAATAACTACAGTCAAACAGAACTGTATACATACTGTACATATACTGTACATGCGTTCATATCTATGTGAGAGATGTCATACACACCCCAATCAATCATGCTCCATCTTTTGTCTTCAAATAGCATTAACATCTTCCCATCACATCCTCTCTGATCCAAATTATAATAGCTATGACTAAAAAAGAAAAATTGTGCATAAACTGTGCTGCTACAGTCCTAAATTAGTAAGAACCAGTTAAAAGTTGGACACACATGATTAAATGTATGTTTCGCCCGATCTTCAAGAACCTCTAAACACTTTAGATTTAGTTTTGCGAGAATTAGTATTAGTTTTTGAGCGAATGAACGCCTAGATTGCTCAAAACTGTAATTGATGCAAATAGTAGCTACTCTGAAGCAGTAAAAACATGAGATAGTTCTGATCTGTTCAACATTTTTGGTCATTACATTTCCATTCTTCATTTGTGTTATCTCAAAGTTTTGATGACTGTATTATTATTATTCTAAAATGTGGTCATAATGTAGAGCTAGTCAGTGTGCCCAACTTTTTCACTGATACTGGAGATTACTAAACCGCACCTGCACTATTGTCAGGACTAAGCATCAAAACACATATAGCAATGTAAGTGTGCTGCATATGGAGAATGAATGAGAACATCCTGAACTGTGTGCATATGTGGTTTAGGGCAATCTGAATGTTCTCTGGTGTCTGTCCTAGAAATCCCTCAATCTAATATATCCCACAGCACTGACACCAAGAGCGGATCTGTCTGCACATAATCTCCTCTTTTTTTCCTGACCCACATTTACGCATTTACATACTGTGCTGTCTATATATATATACACATATAGAGCATACAGTCTAACTATATGACGACAGATAAGGCACATTTCCCACAGTCAAATACAGTAAACATGGTCACACCCAGAGCTTCTGTCAAGACCATCTCTGAACACAGTGTTGCCATTCACAGCTCTTTTGATCTGATAGGGTCTTTCATCGGGCTGAATGGGTCATGTTTGCTGTATGCATAAAGCATCAGAGTCCAGCACACAATAGTAATATTACAGCAATCTAGGATCTAAGAATTCATGCATCCCAAGACTGGCCAGCACTTCTGTATTCACAGACATATACGCAGTCATCACTGCTTTCACACATGAATGTATAGGAGCCATGGCTCAGTGAGTCTCATTAGGAGAGACACAGCTGTCCCCAGAGGCAGGCCGCCCTTAAAAACCTTGTCCGTGTGTATGTGTGGCAGAAAGAAAACTACAGAGTGCTATCTGGAAATAGCTCCAGTAATCCAGCGAGCAGACAGAACATTCTGTCTGTGTTTTGTACTATGCTCTGCTGGCTTTGCTGATTCATAGCAATGAGCAGAACACTGAGGACAGCTACATGCAGACTGCGACTAGTACAGCTGGGATGACACAGTGCCTCTAAGGGTAATGCTAAATAGTCAGCCTGACAAGCGGAGTCCAATGTGATGATTTGGACAAATATAGATGATATATGTGTTTGTGTATATATTAGTGCTGGGCGGTATACCGGTTCATACAAAATACCGGTGTTTATTTTTGTTATGATATGAATTTTTAAAATACCGCGTGGTATGTCGCTTAAACAACGTTCGTAACGCGACACTGTTTGAAAGGGGTCCCTTTTCACTGTTGCACTGTGTTGAGGGAACAGCTGTATGTTACTAAGCATGAAAGTTCCGAAACTGAAGCTGTAGAACTAATAGAACGTGATGACACGGAAGAACTCATCCACAATATCCACATTGACCGCCACAAATATCCCCCTGCCATCAGCTCCCGTGTCTCACACACACACAAGCGTGACTTTAGCACTAGATTTAGCAACTTTCAGACCTTTTTTTTTGGTCTTTATGGTTTTTTCCATAGAATATTCATACTGACAAACCTAGCGACTTTTTTGGATAAACCTTAGCTATGGTTCAGTTGGAAGATTTCGCCAGTGCTGTCCCGCGAACGTGAGGTCTGACTTTACCGGAGAAGTGTCACCTCTCTCGGCGTCTGTTCTGTGCAGAGAGCGGCAGAGAAGCAGCGCATTCAGTTGGCCGCACCGCAGCCGACTCGTCAATAAATGAGTACAAAACAGCGTTTCCTAGCACCTGTCGCTTACTGATTGTTTGGAATTATAAATATCTACGTCTGTTAATATCACATGCACTTTTTTGTTTGTTGTTTTTTTTTAGTTTGTTACTCGCAGGCAGTGCGCTGCATGAGACAAAAAAGTAATATAGCCAAAACAACCGCATAGCCGCTCTTTAGTGTAGATGCATGTTGATTTTATCAGACGATGCCGCGATTATAAATGAGAGTGACTCCTGGTTAACATGTATTAAAAGGGGTCGTTTATATTTAGTGTGGTATTTTTTTGACAATATTCACTCATCATGACAGTAAAATAGGGCATTCTAAGTCAATATACTGCAGTATTTCCTCTCTCAATCAGTAGAAAATATGGTTAACACCC
>NW_015505271.1:1491942-1497908 GCF_001515645.1 Sinocyclocheilus grahami | reverse complement strand
ATATAAATATGAGCGTAGTTCTTCTGTTATATTAACATGAACTTTTTGTTTTTTGTTTTTTTTTAGTTTGTTACTCGCAGGCAGTGCGCTGCATGAGACAAAAAAGTAATATAGCCAAAACAACCGCATAGCCGCTCTATAGTGTAGCTGCATGTTGATTTTATCAGACGATGGCGTGATTATAAATGAGAGTAACATGTATTAAAAGGGGTCGTGTTTAGTCACTATTTAGTGTGGTATTTTTCGACAATATTCACTCATCACGACAGTAAAATAGGGCATTCTAAGTCAATATACTGCAGTATTTCCTCTCTCAATCCGTAGAAAATATGGTTAACACCCGGTCATGCATGAAAAAAAAAAATACCGTCATGTACGGTGAAACCGGTATAATTTTGGAAAATACTGTGATATAAATTTTTGGTCATACTGCCCAGCACTAGTATATATACAGATGCGTTTAGCTTCTATATGACCATTTGAACAGAACACACATTGCTACTCAAATGTTTGGGGTCAATAAGTTCAGTTCAAGACTCTTAAGTTCAGCAAAGCTGCATTTATTAAATTTTTTTAAAGCTGCGTTTTCCATTTTAATATATTTTACAATGTAATTTATTCCTGTGCTGGCAAATATAAATTTTTAGCAGCCATCGCTCCAGTCTTCAGTGTCACATGATCTTTCAGAAATCATTCTAATATGCTGATTTAGTGCTCAAGTGACATGTCTTATTATTAGCAATGTTGAAAAGCGTTGTGCTGCTTAATACTTTTTGTGGAAACTGTGATACATTTCTATTCAGGATTCTTTGAATAGAAAATTCAAAATAACAGCACTTATTTGAAACAGAAAACTTTTGTAACATTATGAACACCTTTACTGGCACTTTCTTGCATCACATCCTTGCTGAATTAAAGTACTCATTTCTTTTTAAAAAATATTAACATTAAACATTTCAATATTATATTGATTCAGAAATAAGTATAATAATGTATCACCATGTCCATGTTGATTCCCACCCTCAGATGACAAAGCCCATTTTTATTTTCTCAAAAAACATGAGGGAATGTGAGGTTTATATAAGTATAGTGAAGGAAAAAGAAACTCTGTCACTCTGGAAAGTGCTTGCTTGGTGATGTTTGCAGCCAGACAAGGTCGGATAGTTCCAGGTCAGTAAGATCCTCACTTGAGGATAGTCTTGTCAGCAACGTAAACCGCAGCCCACACACAATGTTCCAGCTCACTAAAATGTGACTCTAATTTAAATTATAGATATTTTCATTTCTTTCCAAACAAAATCAGTAGCTGAATTGTTCAGAATCGTGTTTCACTTTCAGACAATACATGAAAAAGAAGATTAGTGTCAATAATTCTTTCAGAGTTTGCTATCTGTTCTTGCAATTTCTCCAGTTCTTTGCCAGGGTTTGTGTGTGCGAATAAGAGACACACACTGATGGGAACACCTCTTAGACCCCAAATGGGCACCCGACTGATACCTAAGGTCAAAGGTCATGAGAAACATACAGAACAAAAGAGCTCTTGTGTGCAGTGTGAGAGAAGCAAGTGCTAAGCGTAAGAGTGTGTAAGTCTGTGTGTGTGGTACAAGATATGGAGGATTGACAGAGTTTGTGCACAGAAACGTGGGCTTGTAGACATGTTCCCTTCAGAAGAAAAGCTGAACTAATAGAAGGTGGCAAAGAAGGACTAAGTTAAGGAACAATTTTCTGAAGTTCACCTGCCTCCCTCAGGCCACTAACCCACAAAGAAATCACAATTTAATCAATTCCAAACCAAAATGTGGCTGATGGGAAACATGTTTGTGCCATATGAATAGAGATGCCTAGGAATTAGTCAATTCTGATTAAACATTAGAATGCATACATCATCGACTTTCTCAGCCGCAGTCAGAGTCCCACACTTCTTCATGAATGAATTTCCAAGACTTTTCTATGCATTTATGATTACTGGCTTAGATTGTCTAAACTGACTGACAATTTGGTCTGAATGATTCATCACCAAATAAATCTGAATTTGAATTATTTTCAAAAATTATTAGTGCTACTGAAATAATTTGTAGTATTACTGAATGAATTATTAGCGAATCGATCAGGTGTGCGTTTCCTGTACAACAAAGTAACTCATTGATTAACCACCATAGTACGATGCATTGTTGTGGAAACTAACTAGCCAGTCACGACTGTTTCCCGAACACAGACGCATCTCCGTTGTTTGAACCACATTAGTTCAACAATTTAGGGCCGTTATTAATGACGTCACACGCATGTGGTGGAGTAATAACTTCTGCTAATTAATTGATTTGAGATCTCTGAGATGCTGCCGTGTTCAACATGGCACTTGATGACTATTACTATTGTTTTATTCCCTTTCATTTTGCTTTGTTTGATGTTTGATTCATCGTGGGGTTCCTCTTACGTTATACTCCAGGGTTTTCTTAGGCATTTATGCACACGCGCACTCTTCAAAAATGGCGCTCATTGAGGATGCGCAAAAATGTATTGATTAAAATGTATATATATTTAAATAGAATGGAAGATATAGATTGTACTGCATGTTAGCTTGTTTATTGTGCCCAAGAGCATAAATTATTTAATTAGAGCTGTATTTCCTACCACTGTTTGCGAATGTTCATTTGAACTAGGGTTTCGGGAAACACCGAATCGTTTAACTATGTTGGTAACGACGGAACTTGCAACCATAGTTGGCTAACGATGCTTTTGGGAAACACACCCCAGATCAATTCACTAATTAATCATTCAGACTCAATTTGTAAATCAGTTCAAAATGACTTTTAAAAATATTTAAATTAAGATCGATTTGATAAAGAATAATTCAGAGCGATTTGTGAATCAGTTAAAAATGATTTCTACAAATCATTTAAATTTAGGTGATTCAAATAGTGAACCAGTTCAAACAATTCACTGAAAAACTCATTCACAAATCGGACATCACAGTTGACCTGCACTCAAACTTTACAGTACACAAGAGCAATTTTAGCCAATTAAAGCATTTTAGAGCAAATAAAAACTAGAAAAATGCATATTCATTATAGAAATGTGATCATTTTTATGAGCTTTTATTAATTTCCATACCTTTTCCAGGTCTGTAAAACACATTTAAAATTTCCTGACATTTCCATATTTTGTGGAAACCTTGTGCAGCAGATCAAAGCAGATAGTGTAGGTGTGGAGAACATGTACAAGACATACAGTACAATGAGTGAAGTAATATACAGCCAAAGCATTTTCCTTTCAGTCTTATGAATACTACCACACACACACACAGTGGTGGACAGTAACGGAGTAGTTTTAATTCGTTACTGTACTTAAGTACATTTTTCAAGTATCTGTACTTTACTGGAGTAGTTTTATTTTGAGTAACTTTTACTTTTACTTCACTACATTCCAAAGCATCGTACTTTTTAATTTACTACATTTCATAAAACATATCGTTACTCCTTATAATATATCACGTGCTCTGACACGCAGAAGCGGTGTCTGATTCAAGAATGAACTTTTTTTAGATTTTTTATTTTTTTTCAATGAACCTTTTAAATCGGTTTGCAAATCGAGAATTAACTGATTGCAGCTGTTCTCGAGTCGACAACTCACTGGTTCAAATGAACCGTTTAGTGCGAGTCTCCAGTGAACTGAATTCACAAGTAAGAACCGCGCGAGCGACTGATGCTGCTAAAAGTAAGTTACTAATGTCGAATTTTAGGATTAATTATCGTAACTGAAAATGATATTTAGGTCAAAACTGTCAGTTGTTGGTGAACTAAATCTGCTGTAAAGGGTGATCTATTTAAGCCCACTGAAATCCTTGAATGCAGACACATCAACATCAGTGTCTCTGTTTTAGGTTAAAAAAAATGAAACATTAAAATAACACAGATTAAAATAACTCATGCACGTTCATATTCCCCACTGCCGTAATGTTAACAGTTTTATTAAAATGCTACGCATTTAGCCCTATGTGACGTCTGTTTTTATATTTATCAACAGTATACATTTTTATATTGTTTGGATTAACTAGCCGAGTAGACAGATATGAATGTTTATTCATCATAACCATACTGAAAATAAGTAAATATTGTTAGCTGATGCTAACTGTCTAGCTAAATGTCTAAGCTTGCTGGTGCTAAGTTGAGGTCATTTTTAGATATAAAGTCCAAATATTTTTATTCAACCACCTAGATAGATTACATCTGGGGGGAAAGAAAGGATTTGATGTTCTGAACATTGTAACTACAGTAAATATCAAAGTGGGTAGTGATGCCCTCTGGGGGCATTTGGTCAGGGGTGTTTTTACACCACAGACAAGGTTTGAGAAGAAAAAAATTATTATGAAAATATAATTATATTTTCCTTAAAATGTTCTTCCTAACTTCCAGGCCTTATTCTCATGTCATATATAACTGTGATGTTCTGCAAAACAACAAGCTTTAAAACACTTTTTCTTACTGGTGAAAATCAGATGGTCAAATCTGTTTTCTCTCAGGTACTTCGCAGTGTAAGCTTCACACTCTCGTCAACGTAGTCCATATCAACAACAAAAATATATCTTGACTCCATATAGTGGTTATTTTGGGAAAATCACAGGTATTTTGAGCAGTGGGATTATAAAAATATGTGCTAATATAAAATTCAATTAAGTAGCCTATATAAAATTGCAAAATAAATCTATCTATCAGTACTTTTTACTTAGGTACATAAAAAAATCGAGTACTTTTGTACTTTCACTCGAGTAAAATTGAAAAAGGAGTACTTTCACTTTTACTTTTACTGAAGTAATATTTTATTATATGTATCTGTACTTTTACTCAAGTACTTGATTTGTGTACTTCGTCCACCACTGCACACACATTCATTCAGCCTGACAACGGAGGCGTACTCAGCACTCAGTGTGGCATACGACCCTGAGATTTCTCTTGCGCAATTGAGAGAAGTTCAACTTTGATTGGCTAAGCTCCCCATAGTCAAAAGCAACTATCACTGTGTCATTCAATCAGCGTTACCTGATGCGCTTGTATTGTTGAGATTTGTGTTAAGTACCTAACAGGAAGGGATTATGTATGTCAGCCCTCTGCACCACCCCATCACCTTCCCCCACCTTTCCTGTTATAAAGCAACCATAAGTCCTTTTGTCCTATAGCTGACCTGTATAACAGAACAACTCAACTTCCTGATGATAAAAAACAGAGTACATATAAGCTTATCAATGAGATGGTCCAAAACAGCTTAAATACTACATACATAAAACAAACTTGAACACTGACTAAAACGAGTTCTATTAAATATCAATTTTATCAGTACGTCTCTATATTGAATGGCTTATAAGTAGCATTTCTCTAGCTTTATCGATCATCTTGACTCAATGCATGGAATTATGGAATTGAGCAGGGGGTATTTTGTAGCATGCTAATTAATAAAACATCATCACAGGGCAAAATTTTATTCTTTGACCAATTGCAGTCTAGTGGCACACTCTCTTTTACCACTCCCTTTTTTTTCAGTGTGACAAGTGAAGCGGGGCCGGTGGAGTAAATGATAATAAGCAACACCTGCGCCACTCACCAGACTCGAGTCCCATGGAGGAGCTCCGGAAGGGAAGGATAAAAAGAGGAGTGACGACAGTGCAAGATGAGAGAGGACCAGGGGCCTGGGGCCTGATGTATAAACGTTGCGTACACACAAAATGGGCATGGAAATGTGCATACGCAATTTTCCACGCACATATTGGGATTTATAAAAAATAAACTAGGCGTAAATATGTGCGCACCATACGGACACTCTAGACCAGTGATGGGCAAACTTGGCCCTTCCAGGCCACTTTCCTGCAGAGATTTGATCCAACCCTGATATGACTCACCTGCCTGTAGCCTTCTAGTAGTCTTGAAGACAATGATTAGCTGGTTCAGGTGTGTTTAATTAGGGTTGGAGCTAAC
>NW_015505271.1:1490020-1491393 GCF_001515645.1 Sinocyclocheilus grahami | reverse complement strand
GGGACTTTAATAAAGCCAATCTCTCCCGTGAACTGCCAAAATACAAGCAGCACATTACGTGTCCCACCAGAGACAGCACTATTTTGGATCACTGTTACACAGCAATAAAGAATGCATATTACTCTGTTCTACAAGCAGCTTTGGGGCTCTCTGATCACGGTTTGGTTCATCTTATACCGACCTACAGGTAGAAACTGAAATCAGCTAAACCTGTATTAAGGACTGTAAAAAGATGGACTAATGAAGCAGAGCAGGATTTACAAGCTTGTTTTGACCTCACTGATTGGAGCGTCTTTGAAGCTGCAGCCACCGATCTGGACGAGCTCACAGAGACTGTAACATCTTATATCAGTTTCTGTGAAGATATGTGCATTCCTACCAGGACATTCTTATCATTTAATAATGATAAACCGTGGTTTACTGGAAAACTCAAACAGCTTCGTCACGCCAAAGAGGATGCTTACAGAAGTGGGGATAAAATCTTGTATAACCAGGCCAGGAACAGACTAACAAAGGAGCTCAGAGTGGCTAAAAAAAACTACTCAGAAAAGATGAGAAAAGAGCTTTCAGCAAACGATCCAGCATCAGTGTGGACTGGTCTGAGGAACATCACCATGTACAAGACACCACCCCCACAGCTTGCGGAGAATCAACAACTGGCTGACGATCTGAATGTGTTTTACAGCAGATTTGAAAAGGATTGTCTACCACCCCCCCCATCCGCTCTGATCTGCACTTCACACCTTCACCTACCACCCCTGCAACCCCCCTACCTCCCTCCCCCACCATTCAACCTGTGTTTAAGGTCTGTGTAGAGGATGTGAACCGGGTCTTCAGGAAGCAGAAATCTAGAAAAGCTTCAGGCCCAGATGGTGTTTCACCTGCCTGTTTAAAAGTCTGCGCTGACCAACTGGCCCCCATCTTCACACAGATCTTCAACAGATCATTGGAGCTGTGTGAAGTTCCCTGCTGCTTCAAAAGCTCCACCATCATTCCGGTCCCCAAAATCACTGGACTTAATGACTACAGACCTGTGGCTCTAACGTCTGTGGTCATGAAGTCTTTTGAAAGACTGGTGCTGGCCCACCTGAAGGACATCACTGGACCCTTGCTGGATCCTCTCCAGTTTGCCAACAGAACAAACAGGTCTGTGGATGATGCAGTCAACATGGGACTGCATTACATCCTGCAACACCTCAACAGACCTGGGAATTACGCAAGGATCCTATTTGTGGACTTCAGTTCGGCCTTCAATACCACCAGCTCTCCATGCCCACCTCCATCTGTCAGTGGATCACCAGCTTCCTGACAGACAGGCAGCAGCTAGTGAGGCTGGGCAAACTCACATCCAGGACTATCACCATCAGCACTGG
>NW_015505271.1:1479523-1489255 GCF_001515645.1 Sinocyclocheilus grahami | reverse complement strand
GCCCCCCAGGGATGTGTACACTCCCCAGTGCTCTTCTCTCTCTACACGAATGACTGCACCTCTAAAGACCCCTCTGGCAAGCTCCTGAAGTTCGCAGATGACACTACAGTCATCGGCCTCATCAAGGATGGAGACGAGTCTGCTTACAGGTGCAGTCTTAACAACCTGGAGCTTAACACGCTCAAAACTGTGGAGATGATCGTGGACTTCAGGAGAAAACCCCCTGCACTGCCCCCACTCACCATCATGGACAGCACTGTGACTGCAGTTGAGTCATTCAGGTTCCTGGGCACCACAATCTCTCAGGACCTGAAGTGGGACACTCACATAGACTCCATTGCAAAAAAGGCCCAGCAGAGGTTGTACTTCCTTCGCCAGCTGAGGAAATTCAACCTGCCACAGGAGCTGCTTAAACAGTTCTACTCTGCTATCATTGAGTCTGTCCTGTCTTCATCCATAACTGTCTGGTAACTCATAACTGCTGAGAGGATTATTGGTGCCCCTCTGCCCAGCCTCCAAGATCTTTACATCTCCAGAGTGAGGAAAAGGGCTAAAAAAATCACCTTGGACCCCTCACACCCAGCCCACTCTCTCTTCGAACTGTTGCCTTCTGGTCGGCGCTACAGAGCACTGACCACCAGAACAGCCAGGCACAAGAACAGTTTTTTCCCACAGGCTATATTCAGTCTTAACAATTAATCTTTCATAATTATACATCGTCCATCACAACTAACATAGTATATTTATATTAAACTGCACACTTTGTAAATAACATATCTGCACACTAATAAACATATCTGTACATTTATCTAAACAATTAAATTTTTTCCTATACTTCTATTTCTGTATATAGTACATTATTAAATTTTTCTTTTTTTTATTATATTAGTTTTATATTACATCCCTACTGTGTTATTCCTATGTATGTCTACACTATCATGTATGTCTGCACTATGTTTGTACATTCTTCTACACTGGAAGCTCCTGTCGTCAAGTCAAATTCCTTGTGTGTGTAAACATACTTGGTAATAAAGCTCTTCTGATTCATAAGGATGCGCTCGTTGATCAAACAGAGATCCTCTGTTCACAGATGTCTCGCACAGACAGTAGCCTAATGATAACCTCTTCTGTGTTCTTCCCAATGTGAAAAACACCATATTTAAAAGATAGAATTTGAAGGAAACTGTAAGATATGCATGTTTTATTTTCAAAATGTTTTGTTATTGACGCGGTGAGTCAGACAGCTGCAAAAAATAGGGCCTATCTCTTTCCATAAAAATAAAGGCTATAAACATTCTAAAATATATGTTTACCTTTTAGGCAAATTGCATAAATTAGAATAGTGATGTCTCAAAACACATTTATAGTCCGTATTTCATATTTTCATAACGTATTCCTACCCTTAACTGCGTTAAACATGGTGTCACGTGGATGGAATATGCATGGACATGATATGCAGATGACCTTATGCATATTAAAACTAGGCGTTGTAAGCTCCATATATGGCTATTTCGGGGAGGAGATAGGGTGGAGATTCATGTATGCACAATGGGCCTCATTTATCAATCTAACATAGAAACGAGCGCAGATCTGTGTGCACAAATCAACTTACGACAGAGTTCACGTATGATTCATGAAACATTCGTATGCCGCCAATCTCATCGTACGAATGATCGCACGTTGATAAATATGGCAGCAGAAAACAATCCTCATTTGAATATAATGCTCCTAAAAACACCCTCGTTTAGAAGCCTCGCCCTAGAGTTTACGACACAGAGAAATTAAACCTGGCCAAAAAGTGGAAGTAATCTCATGAAAGAGAAATTGAGCTTACTCCAAAAACACCCGTTAACCTTGTAATTGAAAACAATTGGGCTACATTAATTTATGTAATTTATATGTATATTAAAATACTGGTAAATATAAACAGCCTATTTAGTTCCCCTCACTCTACAACAAATATTTTTAATTTAACGGTATTCAGAACAAAACAAGAATGAAAAATAAGTAGTTATACAATTATATATTAAACATAAAACACAAATTAGGCTATAGTGGCATTCATTATGAACAGCATACAAATGTCAAGCAAAACTGAAACGGCATTGAGCTCACGAGCCTGTCTCATACCACAAGAATCCAAATGTTTCTATTTTTGCCATATTTGTAACATTTGCTTGCATAACTGTTATTCATTATGTATAAACATGGATTTATACTTCACTCATGTTCTAATATCCATTAAATCCACAAATTGTTTGTTTGGGCACTGCACGCAGATTTTACAGATTTTACAACAAAATAAACAGCATAATTTCTACATTTGGTTGACTGCATTTTAGTTTGATGATGAATGGCTGAAATGTCAGGCAATGGTAGAACTAATGTTGTTTGTGTGTGCGTGAGGCTCCTATGCGATTAGATGGATTAAATCAAATAAAGATATAACAAAAATAAATAAAATGCATTAAGAGTGTCACAAAAACGAGCGTAGCCTACTTGTTGCACAGTGTTTCCTTTTGTTAATCTGTTAATTATATTATAGCCTATTATATATTTTGTGTGATCCTATTTATTTTATTCCTTTTATAGACTTAATTTCTGTTTTCTCCTTTCACAGGAGCGCTGCAGGTGCATGATGCGATGACTGAATCCTCATGGTCTTGTTTATGCTGCTATTAACACATATAAAGCTAAAGCCCTGCATAAAACAACAACAAAAAAAGACATTCTAATCTTACTGGTTAACGATCGACTAATGAGCTTTGTTTGACGGTCAGGAAAATTTAAATTAACAAAATGCTGTCAGTCATTCTACAAATCTCCACCGTATTTACTATGCTGCACGCAAGTTCAGGGGCCTCATTTATAACCGTTGCGTTCGCACAAAACCAGCCCTGAAAGTACGATGAGTACGAACTCTTTTTCTTGGAGTGAGAAAATTAATGAAGTAAAAACAATTATTTTTAAGCTCTGTTTTCATGTCGATATATACATTTACATTAAATATTCCACTCTCATATGGAGATAAGGACTGAAGTCATTACGCAGAACTTAAACCAAAATTATATGAATTTAGACATATTTGTAGTGATGCGCTTGATCACCTTTCCTCATTTATTGACAGCGAGGAGTGCTATAGGTGCACAATAATTCATCTTTAAACTGAACTGCAGATCTCATGTTATGAGAAAATATTTTTTAGCGTGAACAATGATCAATGATGCGCACTTACTTCGATATTATGGCGGACACTGCTGGATTCAGTGGTCGAACGGTCCATTATCCAGTTTGAATAGGTCCAATGATAATATCTTACTGTATACACTGACTTCACTCACTGTGAAGTCATCTCTACAACATTATGAAAAGTACCGCTGTATTTGAAGGCTACAGCTTGAAGAAAACGGTAAGATTTATACGTTTCCTTTTTAAAATACTTTGTTAGTGATGCGCCGAGTCAGACAATTTTACACTGCAATAAATAGGTCTATCTGTTGCCACTCAAAATAGCTAAAATATATTCACCTTATCAGCAAATCTGCATAAATTTAGTTTGATTTGAATTGTTTAAAACAATTGACATTTATAGTCCGTATCTCATATTTCCTTAATGTCTTTTATCTTTGACGGTGTTAAACATGGTGTCACATGGATGGGAATATGCATGGAAATGATATGCAGATGAAGTTATGCATAGTAAAACTAGGCGTTGTAAGCTCCATATATGGTGATTTCGGGGAGGAGACGGGATGGAGATGCACGTACGCATAATCTTCCCCTGACTGGAGTTTATAACCGGATTTTTGCGCAGGTTCTGGCGTAGCCTACATAAATCTGAAAACTTTTGTGCGTACGCAAAATCTAGCTTTTGAACGCAAGTACACTTTTAGAATGAAATCTATGGAGAGTTTTATAAATGAGGCCCCAGGTAACTCAAAAACATGCGTACACGAGCTGAGACCAGACGTGAGATTTGATCATAGCCAATGCTCACGTCCATATTGTTCAATTCCAAGTTTTGCGCTGAAACGACCGTACACCCAATTTTCTGTAGGTATTACAAAGGGAATTTTGCGCAGGTTCTGGCATACACATGGCTTTATAAATCTGAAAACTTTTGTACGTACACAAAATCTAGCTTTTGTGCGTACGCATACATTTAGGATGAAATCTACGTAAAGTTTTCAGGGTTTCCGTGGGTCTTAAAAAAGCCTTTAAAAAGTCTTAAATTTAGTTGTATCAAATTTAAGGCCTTAAAAAGTCTTAAATTGTACAAGAAAGTCTTAATTATAATTTCAAGAGGTCTTAAATTTGGCGACGGAAAGACTAGAATTGCGATATGGCTGAATGTGACAACTAAACTTCAAAAGGCTATGATTTCATTGAATAAACACAAGCGCTGCACCTTCAGAGTCCGGTGCTGCTTTGTGTACTGCAGCCACCGGGGAAAGTGATATTTCTACCAAAGCTCCACCTGCTGTAAGAGAATGAATGAGCATTTTCAATAAACCGTTGTTTTGTTCAGAGTTCAGACCAAGGCAAAAATCGACCCATGTTTTTAGCTTGCAAACATGCAGAGCTTTAAAGTCAAAATCAAGTTTTTCATGTTGTCTATTTGTCTATATGGTGTTTTTAATATGCCTTTAGACAAACCATGTGTCAATCTATTAATCAACACCATTGCTGAGTATTTTCTCCTTAAAACTGTAGTTTCCCAAAGGCTGACCCAGAAATACGGTTTGAAACAGCCCTCGATTTGCTACGTCACAAACCAATCACGTCAAGGGATCGATTCCTATCACTAGCATGCAAAATATACCAATACCAGCACAAAACCAAAAATAAATTAAAGCAAAAAAAAAAACATGAAACTGTGGTTTAATATGAATTTAGAACCGCTAACTTGCATTATAACATGTGGCAACAGTGTAAAAGTAGCCCGGAGTCAGACCCACCTCTCCCGCATCGGCGTCGGCTCTTCACACGCGTATGCTCGCGGGCGCAAGTTAAGAATCACAAACGGCTGCATTCGAGTGTTCAAGGCATTTTAGGACACAACATTGTCAAGTAAGTAACTTTAACAAATGTTACAGTATTCACTGTAGTTGTCCGCTAGTAAAAAGATGTATGCCATTGTTTTGCGTTTAATACATTTCAGGGGATCAGGAGGCGCTGCCTGGTGTGACTGAGTGGAGGCGGGACTAATTTGCATATTCATAGATCAGCGTATAGTAAATGAGGCTAGGGTGTAGAGTTGCATTCAAGCTATTTTAAAGAATGAGAAAATTATTTTCACAAGAAAAAAACCTTTAAATATGTAATTTTGATGATCAAAGGTAAGTTTTAAGGGATAAAATATTTGACTACAGGGGGACTTTAAATGTGAACTGGATCGATAAGAAGACAATGCATTATAAAAATCTAAACTGTATAGGGGTGTGCGATATGTATGGTCTGCGATAATATCGTAATTGTTGTTTTAAGGATGTGCGATTTGATATTATCGAGTGAAAAGCAAACAAAACGCCTACAGTATGCCCAGACCATACATTACGTTATGAAGTCTAGCAGGTTAGACTAGTGAGTGTGCGTGCACAATTATAGTGCTTCTTTTACTGCATGAATCAGTCTATTAAAATGCATTTAGAATTATCACATAATTCAAGATATGGGGCAGAAAATTTATATATATTTATATAATTTCATGTAGATAATATCACCGGAAGAGTGCCGTTTTTCTCCAAAAGTCAGCATGATTACAAATGTGATATTGATTTTATACAACAGTTCAATACACAAGTTAATATTAAGAGACTTACGTTTTAGACACCATATTTCCTGTTTTTGCTCTATTTCTCCCAACAAAAATCATCCCAAACACAGCCACAGCGCTGTTTTGTGTCTCTGAGCAACATGATGGAGTTTCGATCCTGAATGAATCAACCGTTTAAATGATTCGGTTCAATCACAATGACTCACTTAAAAGTGACTTGCTGCCACCTACTGGCAGTTTTAATTTCACATTTAAGGTACCTTTTCATTTTTTTTATAATTTCAAACATCAGTTTTCAATGTTTTATGTTTAAAATATCAAAACATTTTTATGCATTTGTAACTGCAGGTTAGAGTATTCCATATTCTATATTCATGTCCTCAGAGGTGCATTAAATAGTGTGTAAATACATCTAAATGCCACTTCTAATGCAGCTTCTGTGTTTCCTCTGCATTGCAAAGATACATTTTGTTGATACTGATTTAATTTGCTTGGTAACAGCCCAAATGCAAGAATTTGACTCAAAAGATGGTGCACACTTTTAGAAAAAATGGCTTAAAGGGTTAGTTCATCCATAAATGAAAATTAGCCCATAAATTACTCACCCTCAAGTCACCCTAGGCGTATATGACTTTCTTCTTTCAGACGAATCCAGTCGGAGTTATATAAAAAATTGTCTTTGATCTTTCAAGCTGTTTAATGCCACTCAGCAGATGTTGCATGCATCAGTCCAAAAGAAGTTAAATAAAAAGCGTCCATCCATAAAAAAGTGTCTCTCACGGCTCCGGGGGGTGAACAAAGGCCTTCTGTAGCGAATCGATGCATTTTTGTAAGAAAAATGTTCATATTCAAAATGTAATAATCACTTTAATGTAGCTTGCGCCAAAAGTCCTACACGGAAGCAGCTCTGGGCAGATGACGTATGAGGTCGGCTTTGCGCATTAAACAGCTTGAAAGATCAAAGACCATTTTTTATATAACTCTGACTGGATTCGTCTAAAAGAAGAAAGTCATATACACCTAGGATGACTTGAGGATGAGTAATTTGTGAGCTAATTTTCATTTATGGATGAACTAACCCTTTAAAGGTAAAAATGCCCATACAACTTGTTGGAAATGATTAATTTCTATCATTGCTGCGAACTGACCACAGAGAATATGAAGAATACAAAAAAAATCAGGAGACCGCTGTCGGCACAATTAGAGATAAGATATCAGCACAACAACACACTCTATAGCAAAATATTGTCTAATTATCCTTATCGATAAAATCCAAGAAAATGATCGAGATATCATTTTTTGTCAATATCACACACCTCTAATTTATGTTATTTAATTGATATAATAATTTATTGATAATAATTGTTTAAATTAATATAATAATTAATACTTTTGACTCATCCATTTTCTTAAAAATGGTTTAAAGGCTGAAATGTACAGTTTATCATTTTATAAAACTTTTTGTTTTTGTGAAAACTTGTATCTGAACTGTAAATTATGCTTTTTGCAGTAATGTTTACAGTTTAAAATGGTATTATAGACATTGCCCTACCCCGCTCATATGTTATTAATTTTATTTGTGCAGGTCTTAAAAAGGTCTTAAATTTGAGTTTTAAAATCCTGCCGAAACCCTGAGTTTTATACATGAGGCCCCAGGCCTGGGACATTAAGATTTTTTCTTTTTCTTTTTTAAATGTTTATTAATTAGAACATGTCATAAGCACTGGAAGGGTGCTATATCAAATATCAGATCAAATAGAAACTAATATTACTGCAGACTTGTCTCATGTGAATATAATCTTATTGTAATCATAATTATTTATTTACATAATTCCTTACGTAATATATTTTACAAATATTATGGAGTGCAATTTTGACAAATTAATTAAGTAATTAATTTTAAAAAAACTTGCAGAATAAATCATCCAACAGGCATCCATCACATTCTATTGGTATTCTATACATTCAGGCAGCACAGAAACTGGAGTCACTGCATGCCATCTAGTGGCTACTAGAGTATTTCATGCATCTGCTGTAGTACAGGAATAGTTTATAAAATAAAAAATATCGTGAAAATGCCTGTCATTCTTTAAAACCTTATTTATTTATTTCATATGCAACTCAAAAATAAAAGTATTTAAAGAATTTTCACGCAGGTTGTTTGATACAACCGCTTCGGTCAAGGTCCAAAAACGACATAAAAACACCCCCCAAAAAAGCAAAAAGTATAATGAAAGTACTCCATAAGACTACTTGGGTGAACTATCCCTTTCAATGATCCTTGAAGCACATTAGTCCAAATCTTGAGAAATCACATTGACTGCAACAACCTGCTGCTCAAGCCTTTTTATTATTATTAGCTATTATTATTATTATTATTATTATTAAAGGCAACATCTTAGTCAAAGTGCAAAGGTAGGCATAGAAAAAGTAGCACAGTTAAGCTCAGTGCAAATGACATAGTGTACAAATATAATGCAGCAACATAATTCAACATTAATGCATTTCACATTCATAAGCTTGCTTTCTTTATTCTGAAGCGGAACTGTTATTACTGATTGTATACAATATATCGTTATGTGCTTATCTTTATAAGAACTTGACACAACAACATCATTCAAACAATGGGTTCATTAGGTGTATGTGTATATTGTAGCACATTATCTGAAAAGTAGGATTTACCTGTTTGGTGGTAGAAATAAATATTCGGATGCTATCCGTCAGTCAGTCGATGGCAAACCGTCATAACTTTTCCTCAACTTCCTCTAATATAGTTCAACTCCGGACTTGTCAATGTTATGGACCACAATGATGGACTCGTATTATAAATGCACCTACTTGTCGTGTTATTGTTTCGTTGGCAAATTGTACGTTTCAAGCGTCCGTTACTGATTCCAGAAGCTGACTGCGATTGGTTTTGCTAATAAGTGAAATCGCGATTACTTTTTTTTTTTTGTATTATTATTATAATAGGCTATATGAAACACAGAATGACATTAACATACTACATGCCAGGGAGCAAGAAAATAATGTACCTTTTAAAAAGATTCACAGTTTTTAAAACTTTCTTATTGGAAGAGTCAGAAATCAAATACATATAAAAATCGCGATTACTTTGCGGTGAACAGCCAATCGCGTGTTAAAGTCCGCGCGATTTATCTTTCCTTTGAAAATCAAAAGATCATTTTGGAACAAAAATATGAAAAATGTAAACACATTTTAACATTAACATGCTTATTATAAAGAAAATAAAGCGCGCCTTAATTTGGAGGGAGAGAAACAATCAGAGGGACTTTTTTAAACGAATATTGAACCAATCAGCTGCTAGCACATCTTTAACTCAAAAAGATGATCTGTGATTGAAAGCGTAACCTAATCAAAATACTATGGTAAATTGATAAATGAATAATAATAAATAATAAAAATAATATGATACACTGATAAATGAATTTATTTAAAAATCATAATCTTTAGATTTAAAAATGATTAGGCTATGCCTGCAGGGTCCAACCCACCCTTAAGAACAAGCACCCTTTAATAACAAGCTATACTTGTATAGAGACCTTTAGTGATTTCAAAAGCAATAACACGATCATTTTATTTGTTACTATTATTTTTGTAGCCTAATTTCATTGCAGTGACCATATAGCGGTGTAAAGTATGACAAATATCACAGAAAGAACTCTGCAGGATGACAAATGATTTATTTGCAAACATGCTTTACAAATGTTACGCATGAAAATAAGCCTTAAAATAAATGTCAACAACATACTTAAAGGGTAGCTTCGTGATGGAATGTCACACATATGCTTTTGGAATCTCTATTCAATTTTTTTGAGCACTGAACTATAATGTATGTTTTGTGTAGGCTACAACTTTTCAGTATAGAGGGGTAACATTTGCTTTTTCTTCTTGAGCATGCAAGGATAATTTTCAAGCTGCTAAAATGCCCCCCC
>NW_015505271.1:1450806-1479224 GCF_001515645.1 Sinocyclocheilus grahami | reverse complement strand
CCCCCCCCCCCCCCCCCAAGTAAAACTTGAATAACTTTAAATAAATCAGATGACCTGAATGAAAGCATAAAATCATATATAAACTAAAAACGACTCATTTCAGGGAGGACCAAACCATAATTAATAACAATAGCTAAAATGGCAATCTGTATTTCTTACTATTTTGTATTTGGATTTTGTATATTCATTGATTTCCTCAGTCACTGATCAGTAAGCGTATATAAAACATCTCATGATTCTGAAGAGCATCAGGACAAAGACAAACCCTAATGGGCAAAATGGGAATTGTTGGTCAGAATATGCTTAAAGTATACACATTAAAAAATGATTCATTCTGCCTCTGAAAAAAAAAATCAATGAAGCACTTTGGCTCATATTATACCCTCATTCCTTTTCAAACAATCAGAAGACGTTGCATGCTTCTGAAAACATACAGTGACAATATTACCTCTCAGAGAATCAAACACAGTTATGGATCAGCTTTTGTCAAGCTGTACTCATTCAACTCTCTGTGGTAATACACATGATGGGATGGTTTGCCATATTTGGAAGATCAAGGATTTATCTATTCATGGTAGACATGTTGTAATGGCAGACAAGGGCGATTTAATATGGTAATTATTTTTATAGGAGACCAGCATTTTCATCTTCCAGCACATGAACAAACACTCAACCACACCCACACACACTTACACTGGCTTGGCGAATTAGAAATTTCTATAAATTCATCTATGCTGAGGTAAATGTCTCATGTACTCAAATTCATGAGTAAGCATTTAGAAGGTTATGTTACTGTTGAGCTGGAAAATGCCAAATTAATGACAGATTTGTCTTAGACTCCCTGTACTTTGAGATGTTTGAAAAGGATAGTTCACCCAAAACTAAAAAAATGATATCATAATTTACTCACACTAATGTTGGTTCAGACCATGGAACACAAAAGCAGAAAGCAATTACAATGAATGTTGACTTGATGCACAAGCACTATAAAATTATCATAAAATAGGAGTGTGCATTATTTCAACTCTTCTGATGTCACGTGATGGTTTTGTGAATTTCTTCCCTTTGAGTGGGCTGTTAACTATAAATGCAGCTGGATCATTAAGTTGAGGTCATTTCTATGAACTTTTTTGATTAATTGAAAATTTTCAAAATTAAAAAAGGTGATAGTACTAGTAGTCATATGCACGCACACAAGTTTTCAATTACTTTTTAAGTATATTGGAAAGAGTGGCCCAAATATATACAAAATAGGTTTATACCACATATATGTACAAAAACATATTGGATACATGCCCTCCTTAAAATTGTCAACGTTGAATCCACAACTTAACATGGATAAACCAGCTACTATTGATGCCTGGAAATTTTTTTCTTTCATTAAATTAGACTGTATAAAGAAAATGCATTCGATGGATGCGACAACTGATCTGGTGTATCCGTTCCTTTTACATATTTGTTCATTTTGGATGTTTCATTATCTATTTTGGATGTTTGAAATGCAATAAAGAAATTTGGTCAGAAAAAAAAAAGAGAGGCATTTTGGGTAAACTATCCCTTTCATCCCCTGACACGACCCATTAAGGCAAGAGATCAACACTTAAACGCAAAACAAAAAAGTAAAAACAGCAACTTCATAAGATTATTCATATTATGGCATTGTTCGCACATCATTGGCATGTTTGGTCGAGTCTAACATCTACATTTATCATTAAGTAAATGCACTAGATGAGCACACATTGAAAACTAAAGCAAAAAAAAATTTTTTTAATCCGATAACCTCTTTTGCTTGTGTAGTGCATTGCACATCTCATTATGCATGCCTCCTCCTTATCATCATTAAATGGCAAACCATAGGTGGGCTAAAATAGTTATGAAGTTCAGGGAACACAGATGGCATATTACAGTAATCGTAACAGATATGCTTATGTAAGTCCTCGGAGTGGAGAAAAACTCTGCATTATATAGTGATTTATATCATCATTTGCTATGGCTTGATTTCTCTATTCCAACAACAGGAAATAACAAACAAAAACCTGAAGCACCAACATATTCTCTTTAAAACTATCTTATGAATACATAAATAAATGCAATTATACTTTTTCCATTTAAAGGTGAAACACATCAAATGGATTTTACTATGTTACTTAGTATATACAGACACGTTATGCATTAACGTACAATTCTTTACATTGTTGAAGCATTATTTCCTGTTTGGTTTGATATTTCAAGTGCTCAGAAAGTAAAGCTCGCTGTTCAGCGTAACAGCTGCACATAACATTATTTAAGCTGCTGCTTATGAAGTTGTAACCATTTGTGGCACTGCTTTTGAAAGTTTGATGACGTCCTTACTGGGTTTATCATCTCCCCCTTTCAAAATTGACCCTACATGCGAAAAGTGTGACAGTACATCTTTAAATACCGTCTCCAAATAAGCACTAACTAACAGTCCTCCCAAAATGTCCTATAAGTGTTTAACAGTAGCAGCATGACAGCAAGGCACAGGACGAAATGTGCTGTCCACCAAATCCACTTCTAAACAACTTTAATGCTGCTTCATCTCAATCTATCTGATTGCCAGATTACACTCTTGTGCTTTCATGAGTTGGTGAGTGGGCTTTTAGCAGGTGTAATTGGGAAATCTTGATGCGGTAGGTTGTGCATGTCTATTTGATTCACAGTGTAATAGGGAGAAGTCTTGTTCCCCTACAGAGTCTAGGAAAATGGAGTTTACACAGGGTTCGGAGACCCAACTCGAGTCCAGCGGCATCCATTTTGGAAGTGTTGGATGATGACTCATCAACTTTGCACACTATTTCCTCCTCACTGAGGCAGGAAACCTGAGTTTATCGTCGTGTATTATATCCTGTGTTTGATGTACGTCTTTGAAGCTCTCAGATCTCAGTTTCGTCTGGGCTACAGTTGGAAGCAAGTGTTCTGCTGCAGCTTGTCTATAGGCCGGCAAATGGTGTTTGAGCACATTATGGAAATCTACCGCAAATATTACTGCTCTTATGCTTTATATATTAAGACAGGGTCAATGAGGTGTACTGCAGCAGTGCAAGAGAACGTGGCTATGGAAGCATGAGCCTTTTATAGTGCTATAATGCAGGTCTGTGATGATGTGACTTGTAAGCACGTTTCTGTTGCCTTTGGAGGAGGAGCAGTGAGAGTAAAAGTTGCAGAGCCTCCTCAGTCCTGCAGCAGCGCTTCTCTCCAGTTAAAGCTGTGATTGGGTCCATGCGTGAGCGGCAGGATGGGTGGATCCACAAGCTGCCAAACACCTGTCTCACCCATCTCCTCACAAGCACAAAAGCCTAAGTAAGGTATCTGTGCGAGAGAAAATGGAAGGGAGAGAGTATCTACAGTAGATTGTATATATCAAATATCATATATAACATAAAAAGACTGAAATAAAAACATAAATATATAATACTATACAAAAGGTTTTGGGTTTGTAAGATTTTTTGTTTTTGTGAATGTCTTGTGCTCACCAAGGCTGCTTTTATGTAGTCAAAAATACAGCAATATTGTAAAATATGATCAATTTAATCAAATTAATTGAACAAAAAAACAAAAAATACATTGGTTTTCTTTTTATCCTTATCATAGTCCCTGTACCCCCCAATTCTCGCTGGGAGACTCAGTGGCATATTGAGGTTTGACCGCACATACCGACCTGTTTAAGACAGAGGAAATATAAAGAAATGAGCACACATCAGGATATTAACAGGGTTCTCACACATTTTGGCCAAATAATTCCCATGATTCAGGACTTTGTACTTTGATTGCTGGATACAGTTGCTACTTTTCTCGCTGGGAGACTCAGTGGCATATTGAGGTTTGACCGCACATACCGACCTGTTTAAGACAGAGGAAATATAAACAAATGAGCACACATCAGGATATTAACAGGGTTCTCACACATTTTGGCCAAATAATTCCCATGACTTTCTTTGATTGCTGGATACAGTTGCTACTTTTTTGATATATAGCTGATTAAATATTTTAGAGCTTAATATAAGCGTTCAATTTTCAAACTCCCAATAACTCCAGATTTGACCTGGTCATGGGAACAACTGAGGTTAAAGAACTGATTTGGAAAGTTGAGCTCAGACCTTTGGCATCAAAGCACTGAGTGATCCAGTGTTTCCCAAATACTACATCCATTCTCTCACCATGGCGACACACAAACAACGTTCTCTTAGGCAATCGAGACTGATTGGGGCGTAGGATCTAAAACAAATCATAAATATTGGAATAAAACATTATACCTAAAAAAAACTTTCACATTCTGTCGCATCAACACAAGATTCCCCCTCTAGAGTTTTACCTGCATAGGTTGACATATAACGCTCAGATTGTTGGGATCCACTGGCATGGGGTCATCAAAGAGACGACCGTCCAAGTGTGGGTCAAGAAAAATCCCACCCACTGCACCCCTGATATCGGTTGGGGGGGTTACATTAAGGAAAGACAAAGACCTAAACAAGAGGTAAAGAGATGAAGAGATTTAAATATGTTAGTTACTGCTTTTAGTTCTAACATACCTTCACCACAGACACATAAGAGTTTGACACTATACTACTGATCAAGTTTTTCAAAAGAAGCTCACCAAGGATCCATTTATTTGATCAAAAATGCAATAAAACCAATAATATTCTGAAATATTATTAACTTATTCCAGTGATGGCAAAAGCTAAATGTTCAGCAACCATTACTCCAGTCTTCAGTGTCACATTATCCTTTAAAAATTATTCCTGTTATTTTCATTATTGAAAACAGCCGTACTGCATAATTTTTTTTTTTAACTATAATGCATTTTTCTGGATTCTTTGATAAATAGAAATGTCAAAAGAACAGAATGAATTTGAAATATAAATCTTTTGTAACATTACAAACGTCTTTACTGTCACTTTTGATCAATTTAATGAATCCTTGCTAAAAAAAATAAATTTCGTAAAAAAAAAAAAAAAAACTGACCCCACACATTTGAGCATAGAGTACAAGCAGCTTTGGTTACTTCTTGACCCATCTTACCCATGTAAGACCCAAGTATCACACTCGTCTGCCCTATTGACGTAGTTTTCTGGCAGTAGCCCAGATAACCCTGTGCTCATCGAGGTCCCATAGACCCAGCCCTCACTGGCAGTGGCCTGTTCTGTAGACGACATGAAGATGAAGTCACCGGGCACCAGCTCCAGTTCATCATCATTCTGAGGCACATAGGGGTACATCACCCGCAAGGTCTTAAAACAGAAAGATAGAAAGTTACAAAGCCACCAAAACCAAAAAGTCAGTATATGATAACAGAATTAATTAGTAATCTATCAGCATTAACAAAAAGAGCATTTTAATTAAATATATTCAATCATCCATTATAAATACAACAGGTTAATACTTAATACTAAGTGTATTAATACAAAGTGTATCCATCTTATTTATAATTTGGAAATTATTAAAATAATTGCACGGATACAGATGAATCAAAGTAGTGATACATTGGTATATTTTATTTGGACTTTCGATAGCAAATATTTAGTATCAACAATGGTAAATTATATACTAAATTAATAAGTGAGCAGTAGGTACACTTTTTGATTGGGACTGAAATGAACAACATGGTAAGTTTAATTTTATTTTTAAAGTAAGAACATATCAATGATAAAATGCTTCTGACTCCCTGACAGCAGAGGGCAGCAGTAAACCATTAAAGGTGACGTGCACACAAAACTGAGTTTCAGATTATATGTGAGCCCACCTCATAGTGTAATGTTTCTTTTCAGTGTGTGTTTGTGCTCAAGTTAAAATGCAACATATTATCATTTCAAAGCTTAAAGAGTGTCTGTGGCTCAGCACGGTTCAGCTGAAATGAATGGCTGTAAAAAAAACGACAAGGGTCACGGTGAACGTGTGTGGGTGTGCACACTCACCAGTCACAGGATGCTTGTACATTTCTGCCCCCAGTCGAAACCAGCGCTTTTAGCCTGTAACAGAAAGGACACAGAGAGAGAGAGAGTGAGAGATCAGCTCAATTGCTGTACTGGTCACAAAATCAATGGCCTCCTTTCCGGAGGATGTTTATCAGTACATTAGTGCTGAGGAGTTTTCTCAGAGATCTAAATTTGATATCACAGAGATGTTCCTCTATTGTTTCTATCTTTGTATATGAAACATATTGTTTATCGTGCATGAAATCACTAAATAGGCTAAACAAACTCCATGATAACACTCCAAAACATTCCTTGTTCCCCAGAACATACTGGGAAAGCTGGATAATCACTTGTTTACAGACATTTATGAATATTGAGGCGGCTTAATTTTCTGGATTCGTTTAAAAAGGGTTTCTGCAGGATTTTTTAAGTGCAAATTAAAGACTTTTTAAGACCTTTATTAAGACCTGCACAAATAAAATTAATACCATATGAGCGGGGTAGGGCAATGTCTATAGTACCATATTAAACTGTAAAATGACTGTAAAAAGCATAATTTACAATTCATATACAAGTTTTCACAAAAAAACTCAGGAACGAAACACCATCATGTTGCTCAGAGACGCAAAACAGCGCTGCTTTTTGTTGGAAAAATAGAGCAAAAGCTGGAAATACGGTGTCTAAAACATAAGTCAATATCACAATTGTAATCATGTTGACTTTTGGAGAAAAAAAGAGCACTCTTCGTGTGATATTAACTATATGAAATTATATAAATATATACATTTTCTGCCCCCATATCTTGAATTCTGTGATAATTCGAAATGCATTTTAATAGACGATTCATGCAGTGAAAGAACACACTCTAAATGCGCGTACTAGTTTAACCTATATTAACTGACTTCATCACCTAATGTATGTGTGCAGACTGTGCACTCGGTAGGTGTGTTTTGTTTGCTTTTTGCGATGTAGGGCCTACTCGATAATGTTGAATCGCACATCATTAAAACAACAATTACGATATCGCAGACCAAATATATCACACACCTTACGGTTTAGATTTTTATAATGCATTGTCTTCTTATCTATCCACCAGTTCACATTTAAATCTCTGCATGTTTGCAAGGTAAAAACATGGGTCGATTTTCGCATTGGTCTGAACAAAACAACAGGCTTTTTGAAAATGCTCATTCTCTGCCAGCAGGTGGCACGTTTGGTAGAAATATCACTGTTTCCCTGGTAACGGCAGAACACAAAGCAGCTCAGCATCGGACTTTGAACCTGCAGCGCTCATGTTTATTTAATGAAATCGTAGCCTTTTTTGAAGTTTAATCGTCACATTCAGCCATATCGCAATTCTGGTCTTTCCATACCCAAATTTAAGACCTCTTGAAATCATAATTAAGACTTTATTGTACAATTTAAGACTTTTAAGGCCTTAAATTTGATAACTAAATTTAAGACTTTTTAAGACACAGCGGAAACCCTGTTTAAAGAGGGCCAGGTGAGCCAAAGCCACCTACAAGAAGAGCTGAAACACATGCAGTGAGGCACAAAAGACTACACAGAGAATTTAAGGTTCTGTACTATTTATAGATCCCTAATTAAATAAGCAAATTTGTGTCATTTATTATGTGACTTTATCTTTGTACAAAAGATCCAGTTTCACTAACATGTGGAGTTCTGTGTTCTGCTGTCATTAAAACAAATACTTTAAATATCAAATATGAATTAATCTGAAACAGCTTATTTTTTTTCTCAAAATACAAAAGACAATTCAAAAGACAATTGTACAGACAATTCAAAATACAGACATTTTTAAGAGTGGTCTCAAGACTTTTGGACCCCACTTTCAATGCAAATAATAACAAGTGAAAACCACAACATTTAGTCTCCCAGACTATAAATAATGAAAATGATTTCTAAAATAATATTTAATATACAGTTCACTGTAATATTTGATTCTAACTGATCAAATATTTGGTGCATAAAGACTGAATAATTTAACTAAAAATTCTAAAACATAATTGAAATTTTTCATATTTATTTTAAAAGTTTGAACTTTCTATTCAAAGAATCCTGAAAAAAATGTATAATGGTTTCCACAAAAACATATTAGACAGGACAACTGTTTTCAACATTGATAAGAAGAAACGTTTCTTGAGCAGCAAATCAGCATATCAGAATGATTTCTGAAGGATCATGTGACCCTGAAGACTGGAGAAATGACTGTTGAAAAATCAGCTTTGCCAACACAGAAAAAAATTTGCATTCAAAAATGCATTAATATTTTGTGATCAAATAAATGCAGCCACAGGAAGACACTTCAATCAAAAACGTTTTTTTTTTTACAACATTTACACACCGCAAATTTAAACGGTAGTGTATATTTTTAAAGAATGCTATATTTTGCATGCGTAAAGAGCAACCCCTGAATTTATCAACATACTAAACATCTCACAAAGGCTCACCAAGTATGACTCATTTAGCAGATGTCTGGCTTTAAAAGATCATAGTGGAAAATAATATCACTTGGTCTGTGGTTTAAACAACCGTGATGAAAAAGGAAATGTGTGCTATCTCTCAGTTCATAAAACACTTGCCACAGCCTCCTCTCTGTCTCTAGTTCTCTTTTATTCTCGCTTTTATCATATAGACCTAAAAGGTGTAATTATAAGCTATCTCACACTTGGTACAATAATTTAGGGTCACAGACCCACTTATTTGTATGAGGCCATTTCTAATACACGCACACACATTCACAGTTAGTGGAAGTACATTACTTGGTACAGATAATTGCACAATCTTCTCATGTGTAGGATGATATTATTTCTTCAGCTCACATCTATACCATAAAACAACACATAATTCAATCTAAGGTCTCGCTAAACTCACTTTGTCATTTCCTCATGTGTCAGCTGACATCTCAAAGGCTTTTTTCCTGAGCCGATTAAATTATCTTCTAAATCCAATTAGTGTCTTTTTATAAAAGCTCTAAAAATCACACACTCTGACTAACTCTCAAGGGAAATGGGGTGTTGTGAAGCGTGGATCTGTTTGAAACCTCAAGTAAAACTGAAAATGGAGCCTGAGGTTTGAAGAAAGCAGAAAGAAAAACGGACTAAAAGACAACAGAAAGGGTTGGTCTGCTGATCAGCAATGAGCAATCAGTGGAAATATGATTACTCTTGTGATACATTTAATCTCATGTGACCACAGACATTCCATTTCCACCAACTTAGAATCAGTAAAAATTATTCAGCAATGGATAAATGAAACAATACCAATGAAGCAGAGCAACATTTCACTACAATTGTATAGACGTGCTTCCCTTACACCTCACAAGAAAAACCATGACAAGACACAAGAACAGAGAAGTCGCGCGTCAGAGATGAGGGAAATTATGTAAATTATGCAGACTGTTCAAAGTACAGGAAGCCTTTGGTGATCGGCGCTCCACGATGTGTATCTGACAGTCTATCAGCGCATTATAAGCAAACTAACAACAAACATTTCCATTTATGTTCATTGCAGATGCACCAAAGTTATGTATAATAGAGATCCTTCACCATTTGCGGCAAAGTATGAAGTAAAAACGATAATATTTTGAAATATTATTACAATTCAAAATAAGAGTTTTCTATTTGAATATAGTTAAAAATTGTATTTATTCCTCTGATGGCAAAAAGCTGAATTTTTAGCAGCCGTTACTCCAGTTCTCAGTGTCAAATGATCCTTCAGAAATCATTCTAATTTGCCGATGTGTGCTAAAGAAACATTTCTTATTATTAATCAATGTTAAAATCTTGAATGAATAGACAGTTGAAAAGAACAGCGTACTGCCACCTTTGATCAAATTAATGTAATTTATAAAAAAAATCATTAAATGTTCACACACACATAATGTTTATTTGTTGGTTGGTTTATTTAATTTATTTTCCTCAGTTACATTTAAATTTGAAGATTACTGTAAAAGTCAGTAGTATGTGCATTTTGTGTGTGGTAATCCAGTTCACAGTCTATGCACAGTGCTCAAGGCTTCTTTTTCTTCCCAGAAAAAATGGTCATCATGCCAACTAACCCTCAGGGCCCAATGCATGCTGGGATGGGGAAGCCCATGAAGCACGGCCATATGTCCATGAGTACATGAACATATATGCTCAATTACCCCAAAAAACTTTGCAAAGATGTATGCATTTATACACTCCCAAGCTAAACACATATGAAGAAATTCAATCATGCACATAGTGCCAAACTATAAAGTGTGCATATTCACACACACAAATAAACTCCGGACACGACACACTCACCATATGGCATGGTTTATGACATCCAAGCATGCGAGACACATATTCAGACTTTCATACATGCATGATCAAGTTCAGATGCCTGTGCAGTAGGGCTGTGGTGATATTGAAAAAAAATGCGATACGCGATACCTTGATAAAAAAAATGTGATATTCGATATGCGATACGATATTGCTTAAAGTGTGAAAAATCTATTTAAATTATATTTTAAAATATTTTAAAATGAAAATTATATAACCAATTTGTTTCACATTCTTTCTTGGAAAAGAAAGAATCACTACAACTTCTGAAAGTGACCAGCAGTGTTTTAGCAGTACATAAAAAGTAATGTCACAAATCAGAAAATGTCATTTTAACATCAATGTGAAAGACAAAAAAATGAATGACACTAATTTTATATCATTGTGACTTTGCTTTCCATGCACTTTAAGTACTTCTTCATATACCACAGCAAAAACTATAGTCTGAGAAAGTTCAAACATGATTAAAGGCAAGTGAACAGTCAGTAAAAAAAAAAAAAAGAAAAAGGGGGGAAAAAGAACAAATACACAATTTACAAGCATAGATTAAATAAATAGTATTCAGGTACAGAAATGTATTAATTAAGTGTAAAATAACACTGCATTGTGTTCACTGTATGAATAAAATTTAGATTAATCTTCGTTATAGTTGTTTTGTTGTTTGATTAACATTAGTGACATATTCAGCAGCACATATTTATAGGCTGCTGTCCCTTTAAAACCGACTGCACAGATCCAGTATAATGATACACATCTGATTTCTTTCTCAGATGTTTGCATTCATGTAAAACATAACTGACTACGTTTACGAGAATGATCGTCGAGACTGGTACTATTGACATAATTCTGTGTGTATGTGTCTGTTCAAACATGAGATGCGAAAGACGAATCAACTCGGTGTTCGCGCAGTCTGAAACGCGTCTCTCAGTGTGTGTGTGTGCAGCGCTTTGTGTAAAACCATTACGCCTATGGAGAGTCCCCATAAACCATA
Source organism: Sinocyclocheilus grahami (assembly GCF_001515645.1). Lineage (NCBI taxonomy): Eukaryota > Metazoa > Chordata > Actinopteri > Cypriniformes > Cyprinidae > Sinocyclocheilus > Sinocyclocheilus grahami. The sequence continues at coordinate 1,467,972 of NW_015505271.1, read as the reverse complement.
AAAAACCTGCGTGTGTGTGTGTGCGGAAGATACGCTGTGCGAGATGCGGCTTGTGCACGAGCTTCAGGTGTGAGTCAGGCAGCAAGACGAGACGGCAAAGAGTTGTTTCCTGCAACTTATTGCACTTAACTATTTTTAACATCAAGCAATTCTCTGCTATATGCGTCAAACTAAAACTTTGACCTTTTGCAACGTTTTGATTTAAGTAGCCTATTATTAAAATGATTCAGATATTGCACACCCTTGCTATATGCATATCGCAATATTTAAATGTGCGATATTTCGATATATCGTGCAGCCCTACTATGCAGTTACACGTACACAAATGTGTCGTTCTTATGGCGCTTTTCCACTGCGTGGTACGACTCTGCTCAGCACGGCTCAGTACGGCATGGCACGGTTCGGCTCGGCACGGTTTGCGTTTCCACTGCAGTTCAGTACTGCTTTAGAGTGGGCAGGATTATTCACATGTCGTTATAGTTGCGCCGCCTCTACTACCACAACTCCTAAAAAAAACGTTTTCATTCTGCGTCGCCCCATCGAGCTCTGGCTGGATCCGCTCCTCTGCTATCAACGATATTTTGGTTGTTAAAAAAAGGTGCACTTGTTCAAAACAGTTGTGTTCGATGCTTCGCTGGCTGTGCTGATTTAAATCTAGCGGTTCTTTTGTGTTTGTGTCGCAAGTTCAGTGACGCAGGTAGTGACAATTCTCTTTGGCCAATCCGTGATCAGCAGAATTTACACGTCACGTTTTGGTAACGGTACGGTTTACTTGGAACCCCAACCGAGGTGGTACTAAAAAAAAAGTACGAGGTACCAGGTACTGTACCCAGTGGAAAACCCCCAAAAAGTGAACCGTACCGAGCCGTACCGTGCCCTACCATGCAGTGGAAAAGCGCCATTAGTGAGCTATTCTGTCATGAATGAAATAAAACAAAGATGGTTGAACCGTACCGAGCCGTACCGTGCCGTACCATGCACTGGAAAAGCGCCATTAGTGAGCTATTCTGTCATGAATGAAATAAAACAAAGATGGTTCCTTAAAAAATCCAAAGTTGAAAAAAAAAACCTACCCAAGAGTTTTACAGTTAATCACAAAAGCCATGTTGTATAAAAATGCACGAGCGGGTGTCACTGTACAAGGTGAAGCATAAAAATCCCTATCCTATTGCAGAAGCACGACAAGGAAACTTCAACCATCTGGTTTGTTTTGAAGTTAATATGTAAAAGAATTATAACAGAAGCTTTTGTATAGAAAATATTTTCACAAGCCACTCAATATTGGTCTGAAGTTGCAGAATAGGGTGAACCAGTATTCACATATAAACCTGCATTAATCAAAGGGATTTACGGAGGTTTTCAAGAAGCATTTGAACAAACTCCACAGTTGCACTTTTAAGACTTCATCACACCCCAAATCTAACACTCCACCCACACGCTCAAACTTTTATCATGCATACATCCACAAAAACACACAAGTGAGGCCACACACACACACAACGATTCTTATAGAGCCCATATGCTAAACAACAGGGATTTTATTCTACCTAATGCACATATGAAATCAGAAGTGTTTCTGTATCCGGGATCACACACACACTCAAACGTACTTTACTTGTTTGATTATCCATCAGCCTTTATATGCGTGTGTGTGTGTGTGTGTCTGTATTGTGTTACAGGCCATCTCCTCCTCCCTTCCCCTCTGGTCAGTGCTCCAGGCAGGAACTCAGTGATTTATTTATAACCTGTATTTCCTGTACAGCATTTGAGAGGGATGAAGAGGCTGGTCCAGGGAGTACATTTGTCTGGGTGTGCTTTTGTGTGTGGGTTTGGTTGAATATGACTATTCATACATGAAAAAAGATACACTCATATCTAGATTTTTTTAATCTTTCTGCCTGTTATTAATCAGCCCTGGTAACATTTTTGTGAGAGGTGGAGTTACAAAATGTGTAACATATGTTTTGAAAATAGTGTCCAAGTCAGTGTCTATGCATATTTGTGCCGACTTTCTCGCTGCTTTGGCCCAATCTCCAAACTCTATGGGGAAATAGTCACTTCCTGTTTACAGAGGGGTAAGTTAGTATGTATTCCCATTCAGCACAACACAGCGCAACACCCACCCACACATACACACACAAAAGCACTTACAAATATTAAAGGGTGCCCTCAGTACAAATTAGCATGTGAAACATCAGTGATATTAATAATGAAAGTATTTCTTCAGGCAATGAAGCCCACTTCAGTTCCTGTACACTTTTGTCTCAAATTTTCATTACACAAACCAGAAATCTCAAACATTTACGGCAACCCACTTCAGGGCTTTTTTGAAGATACTCAACTTATGTATAAAAAAAGCAAATATAGCATAAGTTCTATAGACTCAAATAATGTTTTATCTTGTGGATCCAAGTTTGTTTAAGTTTTAAGTTAAGCTGAGCATTAACATTACATATTAGTGATGTAAACTTTATTTTGTCTAACTTGTTTTTCAGTTTGTTTAACAAACTGAAAATGTTATATACCTGTAGAGTTACTACTATACACCAACACAAATTATATATACTCAATAAAATGGAAGAAACTTTGAGAACAGAGCACTAATCACTCTAATGGTGACTTATAAAACATAACTTTTACAACAAAATGTAATTTTTGTCCTACGTTCACATGCTTTGACTAAAACAAATTATTCAAGCACAACATCACGGATCAATCTGAGCATCAAAATGCTCAGGAGCCTGTTAGTCAGTCACCAATAGGGTTACAAAAAGGTGAACATTTTCCAGTAAATTTCTGAAATATTCCAGAAATTTTGGAAACTTTCCAGGATTTTTTTGGAATATTCCAGAGATTTTTGGAAATTTTCCCCTTTGCAACCCGTCACCAATAAACTTAAAATTGTAAGTTCTTGCTGTTAAACCTGCTTAAGGTGCTCATACTAAATGGTCTATTACATTTTTAAGTAATGTCAATGTTTTCTACATTCGATTAACCCTCTAAGCGCCAAAGTCGCAAAATTGTGACAAAACGTCATACTTAATCAAATAGACTGTAGTTCCTAATATGGTGTAATATCTCATTTGTATTCCCTACCACTAGATGGCAGACATGTAGTACTTCGATTCTAGACCAAAATTACGTCACGTTCCAATTCAAAGTGTTTGAGGAAAGAGCAGAACAAGTGAGCTATCGTGTCTAGGGATGGGCGATACCCCTTATTTTGTTTTCGATACAATACCGATATTTTTCAAGGCAGTATCGTCGATATCAATACCGATTCGATACTTCTGCAAAATGGGTAAAATGGGTAATGAAAACCACTTAACTATGTTTAAAACGCATTTTAACCTGTTTAATCCCAAATTTTTATTAGGAATACTGAGATCAAATACAAAAAAATACAACCATCAACGTATTTCAAAATTGTTACTTTTTTGTAACATATCATCACATTTTCATATTAGTGCTACCAGTATTACAACATTAATATTCTAACTTATTTGTAACATTTGAACTTTTGATTTAGTGCAATATTTTGTACTGCCAGTGAATGGCTGTTGCATGCATAAAATGCAACCTTTTTATTCTGACAGTGTATGATTTCTATTAACATTACAGAATAGAACGTGATCAATATTATCTTTCAACGTTCAATTTAAATAACTGTAATTGCACAAACTATGTAGGCTACAATTTCAGTTTGTTTATTGTGAAATAACTCTGTCCTTCTGTCCTCTGATAAGCATTGTTCAGGGCTGCCGTTCCCAAAAGCTTTAATGCTTTCTTATGATACTTTTGGGAAAAGCAGCCCTGTTTGAATGCACTGTCAGCAGTGAGTGAATGCTCTCTGTGATTGATTGGTTCTTTCTTGCAACATTTGCGTGTGTTCAGATGAGCAGGAAAATAGTTCTATCCTACACAATTACTCGCTAACAAAGGTTATTCGTCCAATTCAACGCATTTGAACGCATTATTATTATTATTTTAAATAAACAAAATCACTGGTAAATAAAACGCACCTTAGTATCGATATTTTTAGTTTGAGTGTCGATACTTTTGATACTCGCGTCAATATCGATATATCGATACTTAGGATCGATACGCCCATCCCTAATCGTGTCACTGATGTGGAAGCAGTTCAGTTCATAGCGTGCGGGTAAGCTGTGAGATTTGTGACAGAAAATCGCCAAATGGCTAATAAAAAGTTGTACCGTGAGGATGTGTTGCAAATGTTATTCGCCGATTCTGACTCTGAAGGGGAATATTTGCCTTTTGGAAATGACGATCGGTCATCTAATAATCGCGCTTCTCCTGGTACATCTTTGCACCGCAATGGTGCCGCCGTGCAAGACGAGAGTGTTCACGAAGCACAAACAAGTGATCATTTTGATCTTTTGCCCAAAGGGGATGGGGGTGGCAGGGCAATATCTATTATTTCCTGAATATTACTGATGAACTGATCAAACAGTAGGATACTGTTCACATGTGTTTTACTACTATATACACTCTAAAAAATGCTGGGTTGTTTCAACCCAATGTTGGGTCAAATATGGACTAACCCAACTGTTGGGTTAAAAAGCTAAGACAAAAAAAAAAAACATGCAAATAAGTTCAAACATCAATTCAGTATCTATTATTTCCTGAATATTATGACATTCAAGAGGGCCGTCCCCTGATGACATCATAATATGCAAATTACATGAGTGTATTTACACCCCACATAAACTTTCGGTCATGCCCAACATTTTTCTAATTTACTGTAGATGTCTAGCTTTAAGCCCTTTCAAGCCACAAGCTTTTGAAATGTTGATGTCAAAATCCAGCATTTAAAAAAAAAAAAAAAACCTGGCGCCTAAAGGGTTAAAACAGAGTTTGTCTGACAAAATGGAAGTTGCATTTGGTAGGGAGTTTGGAGAACAAAAACTTCTAGCAAACTTTCCACTGAGGTAAAAGTTGCACACATCACGTACCTCAGCGAAGGTCAGATGATCATTTCGATTTAAACTATGTATTTTATTGCGGTTACAAATAAGTTACCAGCCAACTGGCAAGCAACACCATTTTACTTGCCAGAGCCAATTTGTACTCGCATTTGACGCTTGATGGGTGTTAATTTTGGATCTTTCTATCACACCATCTCTCTTTCTCTTCCATTCTTTTTATTTCTCCTTCATCCCACACAGAGAAAATGAGAGGAAAGAATAACAAATGCAGCATGTGATGTTACTGATTTTTCTGCTCTCTCCCTCCGTGCACATATCCTCATGCACAATTGTTATCCTCTGACAATAAGCCCTTCTGCCTCTGAAAGTAACGGCTGGCTGGCCGTGAAGATCTTTTCAAGCTCGTCTCGTGTTCTCAACCCCGCTAGTTAACAGCTTATTATGTTAAAACTACAGGGAAGACACACAGCTTTTGTGAGTGTTCTTTCGCTTGGTTAGGGTGCATGAGACCGGGCAGATGGTGACACTGTTCATGTAGACAGACACGGAAAGGACCAACAGGGCATAAAAGAAGGCAGAATCAGAAGATTCATAAAGGAAAATGGGAATTATTCATGTAACTCTGGCAGTATTACAAAGAGAGAACAAAACAGAGCTTCTTATATCAGTGAATTACTGTCCAACGAGTAAGTAAATTAAATTCACTGAAGCCTATAAAACTGTAGTTGAGCTAGAAAATCTTTGAGATAAAGAGTGTGTGTCTGTTTAGGTGTGACTATGGGTTTGAACAAGCGTGTGCATGACTAAAACATGATTCATTTTGAGTGAACAATTAACAACAATTTCTGCCATTTAGAAATGTCACAACAGACAGAAAGAGATGTATGAAGGTCTAGATTCCACAGCCACAATCAGAATCACACTGCTGCTTCTTCTATTACAGCTCATCATCCGGAAACTTTGAGCTTGATCATGTAGTGTTTCAGTCTCATCTTCTCAGATTCAGTGTTCGGCTCGGTTCAAATATGATCAGCACAAGGCTTTTACAAGAAGAGACGTAACTCTAACTGTAAAAACAATTCAAAGTGCTTGTCTGTGTGTAAAGGAAGTGTAACAACACATTGAACATTGATTAAAAAAAAATTTACTCTGGTAAGACCATGGTATTGAATTGCCATGCAAATTCTGTGGTACATTAATTGAGTACTATAAAATACATCAAAGTATCATGGTATTCCCATCTGATACATCACGAACTCTACCACGGAACTTGCACAATACACTTTTGTAAGGGTTTCAATACAGAAACTATAAATTACCAATAAATTATAAATTACAGTGAAAAAAGTAAAAAGTACATTCCCAGCAGCCAGTGCGATATATCACATATTATTTTATTTACATTTTTTTGATCCTTCTTATTTTTAATATCAGTAATCCACATGATGGTGTTTTGTGTTTCAATTATTAATGTTTATGTTTAATTAATTAATGTTTGTTGCATTGTTTTAGTATCATGTGTGTTACACTGTAAAAAAAAAAAATCCGTAAAAATTTACGGTAAAAAACCGGCAGCTGTGGTTGCCGGAATTTTACAGTAAAAAATACGGTAGCAACGTTTTAGGTTTTAACTTAAATTTACAGTTAAATACCGTAATTTCATTAACTGATATAATGTTAATATACCAACCTATTGAAGTACTGAAATCTGTTTTGTACCTTTGTAATAATCTGATAACCACCAAATGAAGGTGGTGATGAGAAAGTAACATGATGCACCAAAGCCCATCACAAGCAGCTTTTAAATCATAACATTTATAGAAGGTGCACAGTATCATTCACACAAACGCTAAACACCATCATGGTAACACACATGAAACTGAAAAAATGCAATAAACATTAATTTAACAACATTAGGTGTAACACACAACCCTAATATACAAAACTGATAAGAAAAAACTAAGAAGAAACATAGTTATTTCAACAAAAAAACATAAAATTTGAAACGTAACACAGAGAATTCTGGGAATGTCAATTTACGGTTATTCACTGTAAATTATACGGTCTTTTTCACTTCCAAAAACGGTATACTACCGTAAAATTAATGTCCAATACATGTAATGTCCAATACAGTTTTTCACCGTATATAGTAGGGGAATTTACCGTTAACCATTTAACATGTTTTTACTGTAGCATTTTTACAGTCGTTTACCATTAAAATCACGGTAATTTTTTACAGTGTACCCTGATGGTGTTTTGTCTAAATTTTGGTCATTCAAGTAGATCGGTATTTTAACATTATATCACTTAATTAAATATAAGTTTGTTAAGTATACAGACACCTTTTTAAAGTAATAAATCTAACAGGGTATTTTTTACAATGTAGTTACAGTTATCTATTTAGCCGGAGTTACAACACACACTTCCGATATTTATGCAAAATGTAAAAATTAACTACATCTAATACACAAGTTACATGTAGTTATGGAAACTCTGGTTTCTGCCAAAGTACCACAGTTACCACAGTTGTTGTTTTTATAACAGAACTGAATAAACACAGAGAGCATTATAAGCTACAGTACAAGATGTCCCAAACATTTTAGATTATTCAATATGATTTATTTATTTCTGCTCTATGATTTATTCAGCATTATTTTATTCATAGCCAAAGGAAACAGGGTAAATGAGAAGAGAAACCTCTTTTCAAAGAACTGTTAAAAATGTAAACCCTTCAGTTCATTTATTTCTAAACTAATGGCCTGCATTAGATGACACCAGTTGGCTAACACTTACTAATTTTAATCGTGCAATAAATGTGAGGAAAGAATCTCAAGGCAATACAGAGATGCATTTGTGCTTGTTTGTTCTCTTTCAGTGCGCTTACTTTGCACTGCAGTACACATGACAATACACACTTCAGTTCAGTATATGGTTATACACATATCGGTTCATATTTACTGCGTCTACAAGGTGGCTGTCTATACGTATCTCTTTTGATTCCGTTTCTGTGAACTTTTGCCATGGTATTTTAGATTATGCACATATGTCTATGCGTGTACCTCACTACATTTGAAGTTTTGAGCGTGCATGTGTCTTTCCACCCCCACATCTCTGTGTCTCAGCACATATGGGTTCCTTTATGTCCCAGCAGCCACGGCGCTCTCTAAAGGTCACAAACCACTTCCTGAAATGGGGCACTTCCTCTTAGCGGACAAACTTTGCACTGCGAGTTTACAAGGAGTCTGCAGGCGTAAGAGTACTGCTCATAAACATTAAATAGTAATTTTGAAGACATCCTTTAAATTGAAAATGAATTATTTAAAATACAACTTCGAAAACTCGACTTACAGTGAGAACTGAGTGTCTTTTATTTAGCATTTCATCAATATGAACTAAATTGTAAAAAATTAAGTCTATTTAACTAAATCAATAAAGTTACTAAGTAACTAGGTAACCATTTCTAAAATCTGTGCCGAGGAAAGAGAGATCTGGAACTGTGATTTCATGTATTTGCATTCTTAGGTAAAAATAACCAAAGGTGAAAGACTGAGACAAAACACACAAGAAGAAGACAATTTCACTAGAGGAAAATATTACTTCTCAGTGATTGCTCTTGCATAGCTCAGGAGACTTACTGAAGTTCTCATTTATCTTTTTAAGTAACAATTTGTTCCAGATTATTTTCGTATAAAGAACTTTAGGAGAAGTTAACAGAAAATGTTTCAGTGTCACATAAACCTTAACATGGTACAGAAATCATTCTAATATGCTGATTTGATGCTCAATAAAAAACTAATTTCTTCTTATTATCAATACTAATATACAAAGGAGGAACATCACAGCGAATCTAAAATTCACACCCACACACATATAGCCTTAATACATATACATAGACACACCCACACACACCCATATCACCACCTTGGAATTAATTCACATAATCTTATTCTGTGAGAATTTATTTACATGATGTGATCTTTTTTAAGTTGTGTACATTGTGGGACTTTTAAATCTAGAAAACAAAGTTTTTCTAAACCTTACCATTAGTTTCTAAACCATAAAGTATATGGAATCCAAAAACTCGATATCTCAAGAAGCTCAATATCTCAAAATCAGAATGCAGATGGAGCCTTATAACTGCAAGATGGTGATACACACACACACACACATACATACATAAGTCTGATAAGCAAAAGACTTCAGAAAAAGGTTCCATTTGCTCTTTATTTAATCTCACTGGTGTACAGGAAAAACAAATGAGCAATCTTGTTTGTGATATTTCCGTTCTATAGTCAAGCACAAATATTAGCCTTCATGTAAAAAAGTCTGTACGATTACAGACATCTCCGTTCAGTTTTAGCAGACATGAATCCTTTACATCAGAGATAAACAGACTGCATTTTTAAGCCGATTCAACCTAAACATTACATTTGAAATCTTTTTTTTTTTGGATATCCAGCTGCCAGTTTGCAATAATTTGGTGGAACAGTAAGGGTTGACTGTTTTCTGTTGAGCTCAAGCCTCTAGATACTGCACTGTCATGGCCTTCCTCCTTCCCATATTTCCTCTGAGAGAAGCTCATCACGTGATGACTCCACACACACAAAGCAGAGGCTTTGTTGTCATTAAGAGACTTTGAGTCATAGATTATTACTGAATATCCAAGAATGGCCAAATATGATCATGTATGGCAATATAATGAAGAACAGACAACGCTATCGAGTGGCTGAAAAGTCATATTCATTACTAGGAGCTCCATACCAGGTAACAGGAGTCAATGCAACAGAATCAAAAAATGAGAACAGATATAAATCTACACCCCACAGGTGATGGACAGCCAGAACACATGACTCGCGTACAAATACGTGCACACCAACATGGCCAAACCCAGAACACATAAACAGTTTGGCTTTTATTGACATAATTTACTCATGTTCTTCCAAACCTGAATGACTTAAATTCTTCCAATTAACACAAAAGGAGAAATTCTTTCTTCCATGCAATAAAACTTTCACACTCCACAAAAATGGTCCATATGACTTATTTGCAGTGTTGAATAAGTTACTTTAAAAAGGTAATTAATTACTAATTACATCACCAATATTGTATTTAAAGCTGCAGTCCGTACGTTTTGCCTCTGTTTGAATCTATCTCTGTTTGAAAACCTGCAATTGCAGCTGTGTGCGGAATTATATTCCATGCGTGGGGTTGTGCTCCAGCGCGGTTCCAGAGTGGATGAATCTAATGTTTTGAGGTGAATGTGTGGCAGTCAGTCACGGCACCTGTGTGGATATTTACTGTACTAGCCTACGTCTTTGAATATATTACCCAAATAAGAATTTTCACCGGATACTGTCATCTGAACAAGTAAGTAACAAGTCTGCCACATTTGTTCTGACCAACTGAGGAAAAAAGGATTACAATAAATCGTGCTACCAATGGTGATTACGTGTAATGTTCGGTTAGTTCATATCACATCAAACCGTGCAAATTATTATTATTGTTATACTTTGTTCTCAAAGTATTAATGTTAACATCAGCATTGCATGACTGAGTATAGTGTGTATTAGCGTGTGATCTCAGTTTCTGTACAGTCTAATCTCTAATTGTCATTCCATTCGAATTTCATATTAAGAAATTCTTTTAACCCAAAAAGCAAATTATGCTCCCTTCAAACTGGTTGTCTTTAAAATACAGATCTTGTGTAATCCCAGGCTATCTGTAATCAGATGCACATTTAAAACTGGAATATAATTTAATTTCATTCACATGTGTTTCATAAACACATAATCCTTTCTGGATTACAATACACCATCAAAATGATACATTTAATTATTCTAGCTGCTGTGAGAAAAGGCTATAAACGATGTGCCACCTGCAGGATCCTCACATGCGATAGCCTAGTAGCCGGGACAACTTCTTTATGTTTACAGACGTGACGTAATGACGCAGCGGCATGCTCGAATTTCCCGCGAAAACCTACCCGTACCACTCAAATTAGAAAACATTATTATAAGCTTCCTGTTGTGAATCGGACTAAAGTAAGGCGATAGTTTTGAACACTGGCTGGTTATGTACTTGCTCAAATATAGATTTCGGATAATTTTTAACCAAAAAAAGTTACGGACTGCAGCTTTAAATTACTTTTCTAATTACTCTGTCTGAAAAGTAATTTAACTACTCAATAAGTAACTTAATTATCTGAATCGTTAATTACTTCTTAAAATCCATATAAAACATGATGCATAGACAATAGAAATGAAACTCTTAATTCTTTCAGTTTGAGTTAAACATGGAATAGTTTAGCCTTTTAGCTTTAAAACAACTGCAATACTTAAGCATTTTAGTAAAAAAAATGTAACCTTCTTTGGTTAACAAATAGAAGTACTCTCCAAAATATCCAAATAACAAAAAAGCTTAAGTGAAGTGACGTGTGGCCGAGTATGGTGACCCATATTCGGAATTTGTGCTCTGCATTTAAATACTGGTGTGCATCTTGAGATAAAACAATGGAACTGACATATTTTAAAGTGCCCCTATTATGCCTTTTCGAATATTACCTTTCATGCAGTGTGTCATGTAGCTGTATGTGAACATAAACTATCTGCAAAGTTGTGAAGCCGACAGTGCACGATAAATAAAGTTTCGGCTCGCAATCGCCTAAACGAGTCGTCAGGAATTCGAATCTTATTCGGTTACGGCTCTACGTCACGAAGTAACACATTTGCCTAATGTCTGCCCACGTTCTACGTCGCCAACTTTCCTGCCCACAAACACAGTAAAATTTCTGTGTGGTTAACATCATGTCGAGAAGACGCTGTATCCTACGCTGTGAGAGTAAATTTGTTTGATCACATCTTATAATTACCACAAACTTGTTAACACTTGACACTTACCACTGAGAAACGTCCTGCTCCAGTCGTGCTTGCGAATTAGTCTCTTGTCGATCAGCCATTTCAACCATTTCATCATCAGACTCCGGCTCGAATTGGTAAGGTACAATCGATACCATCTTTTCTATGTATTGACAAGTCTCCAGGGCTGTCATTCCATCATGGCAATGGGCGTTTCGTTTCCGACACGCACTGTACGCGGTAAACCAATCCAGAGCCAATCTCTCTATGGCTCTGGACCAATCACAAAGGACTGCGCCATCTGACCAATCACAGTAGCGAGGGCTCACGGAAAGGAGGGGTTTAGAGAGACTGATTCTTTCAACTGCTTCGCACGAGTCGTTTATGAATCATTTAGAAATTAGGTAAAATGAAATAAATTTTTTGAGAAAACTAAAGTGTTTTTGACCTAGGAGACTCATAAAACAATATTAGCAACCTTAAAAATGGCATAATAAGGGCACTTTAAGGTATGTCAGTGCAAGTTTCTTTCAGTTAAAACAGCTCAGAAATGTATTTTAGTCAGGGACTAAGCTTAAGACTTGTCTGTGAAACCAGGGGTACATGTATCAAGCTGTAAGCATTAAACTTTTCAAAGCAATGAGTACCATATTCATACATACTGACATACTGTACATGTATGCAACATTAGCAGTCACTAATACTCATTTTGTCCACTCCTAACAAAAACAACATGTATTACCACACAGTTCATGAACAACATTCTGATATTTTCTAAATTAAATTCGTATTGCTTAGCACATTATAAACATCAACATCTGATAGTAGATCAGTAAACACTGATCTAAACATTTCTAGATTGTAACATTCATCATGCTGCAGTGTAAACATTCACATTGCTTTATATTTATATCATATTATATCTCATATCTTTATTATATGATAGCAAAATATTTACCTATATGTAATAAGTTGCCTATATGAATGAATGTATATCATATTTCAGCATATTTTACTCGCTTTCACACATTTCAGTTTGGCATGATAGTTTAGGAAAAGCCCAACTAGTAAAATGTACACAAATAAAAGTAGACCCTTTACAGATTCGATTGAGGTCTTAGTCTTATCTGTTTCTGAGTATTTTAGGTTCTTTTCTCTGTCATCAGGAAAAATTGCAAGTGAACGTGCCGGCGCACAGAGAATTAAAGACACTGCATTCAATTTTACCTTTAGACGATAAATTTAGATTTCAAATTCAATATTGATTTTAGAACTGTTGAAATTATTTACAGTATGTAACAAAAGTACTTTATAAGTAACTGTAATTAAATTACCTAAAAATGAACAGTAATTCTTTACTTTTCTCAGTGGATAAGTAATTTAATTACAGTAACGCGTTACACCCATTCAAAATCTTCTAAAGCCATAATATGTTTTGTTTCAGATACACAATCCCTACTGTTATTTACAAAAAAAAACAAAATCTGGACTAGGTCTCATTGGTCTCGCACAGCGTCTCTTCAGTTCTGCCGCACACGTGCAAAGCGCTGCACACACACACACTGAGAGACGCGTTTCAGACGGCGCGAACACCGAGTTGATTCGTCTTTCGCATCTCATGTTTGAACAGACACATACACACAGAATTATGTCAATAGTACCAGTCTCGACGATCATTCTCGTAAATGCATATGGGATGATATTAGACTCAAATTGATTAATAGATGCACGCACAATTATCCATGTACTGCATACATTTTATATATGTATCTTACTAAACACAAACAAATGCCTTTCAATTTGAGTCTGTGGAATTCTGGAGTTGACGATGCTGATTAGCCATCTCTGCAGTACGAGAGAAATGCACCTTTCATATAGGCCTACAGCATTGCAAACGCTGCAGCCTGTTCATTATCAGAATAAAATACAGTCAACCAAACATAAAGATACACTATAGAATCTAGATACACTGCTTAATTAAAACAGTCCGTAGTACAATCTGTGCCGTTCAGCCTTAGATCGGGCCAAGCACATATTTGCTCATGTGAAGCGGATGGTTTTTCATGTGAAAGAGACCATGATTTTTAATTTTTTTTTTGGAAAGCGGGTTAAGTAGGCTACAAAGCCTGGTTTACATAGGCCTAATAAATAATAGTCGGTTGCATTCAAATTCAAATAGCCAACATTGTGAATATGGAAACATTTGGATTTGTGCCAAATGGGTAGAGGAGAATAGCCAAACCAAAAAGAAACAAAGAAAACACAATGTAACATTCATAAAACTGTACTCAATGGAATGCGCACATGTGACTGAGGCTAGTGTCATCTAGTGGTGGCTGATTTTCTTAGGCTCAGCTGCGCGTGGATCGCGAGCTGTGTGTGTGTGGATTGGGCAAGGCTAAAAGGGCGCAACGAAAGTCTCAAAATTCAAATGAATCAAATAGAATCGACTCAGAAGAGATGTGAATGAATGCACGCGTGTCGCCTGATCCACAAATGCACATTTTAATGGCTACATGCACAAATCATGATACTTTAATACAAACTATAACATTTATGTCTCTATCTGAACAAAATGCAGCACATTAATGTAATTTTTAACTCTGAAACAAATGCTTTTCAACCGGTGTCTGCAGTGTAGTGATGCACATTTGCGAATCTGCATCTATTAATCAATTTGAGTCTAATATCATCCCATAAATGCAGTCGGTTATGTTTTACATGAATGCAAACATCTGAAAAAGAAATCAGATGTGTATCATTATACTGGATCCGTGCAGTCGGTTTTAAAGGGACAAAATCAGATGTGTATCATTATACTGGATCCGTGCAGTCGGTTTTAAAGGGACAGCAGCCTATAAATGTGCTGCTGAATATGTCACTAATGTTAATCAAACAACAAAACAGCTATAACAAAGATTAATCTAAATTTAATTCATACAGTGAACACTATGCAGTGTTATTTTACACTTAATTATTAAATTTCTGTACCTGAATACGACGGTTTATATTATCTATGCTTGTAAATTGTGTATTTCTTTTTTTTACTGAATGTTCACTTGCCTTTAATCATGTTTGAACTTTCTCAGACTATAGTTTTTGCTGTGGTATATGAAGAAGTACTTAAAGTGCATGGAAAGCAAAGTTACAATGATATAAAATTAGTGTCATTAATTGTTTTTGTTTGTATGCTCACACTGATGTTAAAATGACATTTTCTGATTGTGGTGACATTACTTTTTATGTAATGCTAAAACACTGCTGGTCACTTTCAGAAGTTGTAGTGATTCTTTCTTTTCCGAGAAAGAATGTGAAAAGAATTGGTTATATAATTTTAATTTAAAAAAATATTTGAAATTGATTTTACACACTTTAAGCAATATCGTATAGCATATCAAATATCACATTTTTTAACAAGGTATCGCAAATCTGATTTTTCTTCAATATCGCACAGCCCTGATTACCATCATGGCCACCAACGCTCTCAAGCATTGGCAGCAGAAAACTGAGTGAGTCGCGGCACAACAGCTGTCTCAGGGGACACCCCCAATCCAATCTAGGTCACTAAAACAGCCTGGGAGAGAAAGCTTGCAAGCATCTCTCCACAGAACATCTAAATATATATACACTTAGTGAGACTCTCCACACACAATAATATGCATATTAGAGAGGCACGGCCAAGCTGAATATAGCTCCACTCTTAATCTTGCAAGATCAGGGCTAAAATGACTCAGTGCTCACACTTCATTGTCATAACAACAAAAAAACTCTCCGTGGCATCAGGCAACCCGTTTAGAGCAGGTATGCAGATCCCGCAGATCAAAGCAATCACCACGAGCTGAGATAAACCTTACCGTGGCAACGGCGGG
Source organism: Sinocyclocheilus grahami (assembly GCF_001515645.1). NCBI lineage: Eukaryota > Metazoa > Chordata > Actinopteri > Cypriniformes > Cyprinidae > Sinocyclocheilus > Sinocyclocheilus grahami. The sequence goes on along the minus strand of NW_015505271.1, from coordinate 1,452,303 downwards.
ACCAAGCCATGAGACACAAACACTGCGTGCTCCTCGCTGAGACAATAATGCAAAAGTCAGAAAATTCCCTCAAGGTGTTAGAATCCAAACATAGAGGCACACAATCCCTAAAACGCTGCTCGACTCACCAGGATAACGCTTCACACACGCTGAACAAACGGACTCCTGAAGACAACAAAAGTTTGGTGACGTGTTCTGTAGGCGCTAGGGCTGTGCGATTCATCGGAATTGAATCGAAATCGCGATTTGAGACGTTGCGATTTCCTAATCGCAAAGCCTGCGATGTGGACGCGTTATTACTCTGTTCCAGAGCATATGCATGACTGCCTGCCTTGAGTTGCAGTCTTACTTGCCCTGGGCAAGAGTGAGCGCACCTCCGTTCTCCCCAATCAGCACTGCTCTAGCCAACTGCGTAAACACCCACCATTAAAAAAATTATAATATTAAACCGGAACGCGGGACGGGAGAGAGACAAAGTGGGATTATGGCGTCTGGGTCAGATCGATTGTAAGGCAAATTAAAACTAAAGAAAACTGTGTGCAACTTAAGCTTCGAAATGACAGACAACAAACAAAAAAAGGTCATTTGCAAGAGCTGTCACAGCGCATATCAAAAGCTCTCTTATCGGTTCTGTTTTCAGTACTGGAGAATAAAAGATACATTCTTAGACATTTTTGTTAGTAGGTGAACGTTATCTTACACATTTTATCTCCCCAACAGATTAATTTGAAATAAGTTTATAATGCATGTTGGCTATTCCCAATTCAGAAGAGCGCACACACAGCCTGTGTCTGTGAATGCTTCTCATACTCGCCCCTCTCTGCCCCATGCGGCGCGAATCCCGCACTCACGCAGCCTGTCTCGTAATGCTCGTTTATACTCGCACCCGGCTCCGCACCGCAAGTCTCCACGAGAGCATCTGGCAGTATGGATGAGGCTTGACGCACGCGCGCAACCTGTGTCGACTCGCGCCTGGCTCCGTGTTTAAAACGAATGTAAATTCAGTCTAACTGCTTGCTAATTTCACTTGGATGAAATTAAACATTCAGCACATTTTCCACTTGCTCTTAAAATCCCAAATACTTCAAATGAATAAATCAATGTAATACTTTAATAATTGACTTAAGAAATACAGTTCTTTATTTTAGGGATGCACCGATATGAACATTTTGGCCAATACCGATAACCGATTATTCTTTATTTTTGAAAGCCGATAACCGATATGTTGGCCGATAAATCTATATCCAAATTGTTATATACTTTTTGAGAGCCTGATTACAAAAAAGCTCTCATCATTAAAAGCCACATCCCAAACACTTCAACATAAGCAGCCTAGTTTGAACGGTGAACGTTTTAAAAATATTTTTACTCTCCCATTACCAAATTTAGTCATAAAAAAGTCTTACAAATAAATAAAATAATGCATAAATAATGCAAACAAGTCACTGGACATCATTACACGTGTAAAGAATCAAAATGAATGTGCCACAGATCAAT
>NW_015505271.1:1444948-1449679 GCF_001515645.1 Sinocyclocheilus grahami | reverse complement strand
GCACGCGCGCAACCTGTGTCGACTCGCACCTGGATCCGCGTTTAAAACTAATGTAAGCACATTTTCCACTTGCTCTTAAAATCCCAAATACTTCAAATGAATAAATCAATGTAATACTTTAATAATTGACTTAAGAAATACAGTTCTTTATTTATAAAAAATAAACAAATATTTGCTGTGAAATTCAGTAATTAAGTTAATTCTCTAAAAGTAATTATACCATTATAATCTTGCCTGCTGAAGAAAAAAAACAATAGAACCCCTCCCAAAACACAATAACAAATGTAATGGATTTCAGGGTTATAATGGGAATTGTATTGGTTTTAATGTAAACTATAATGGTGTCTATTTGATGGATTCTATTGGTGGGATGTAATCTGGCAGATGGCGACCAAAAGAACAACAGTAATTCCTATTGGAATAATGCCCAAAACAAAAAGGAATTTTGTAATGGTTTAATGGAAACTATAAGAATTTCTGTGATGGTTTCTATTGTTTTTTTCAGCAGGGTAATGATACCCATACTGTGCTGCACATTATTGACAATATTGAGCTGAAGTTTGACTTTGCAAATTTAAAATCGCAAATCAAATCGCAATCTCTGTAAAAAAAAAATCGCAATTTAATATATTCCCCCAAATCGCACAGCCCTAGTAGTCGCCCTCTTATACTTCCGGGTGCCCACCTCTGTTGTCACGGGCTACGTGGGCCAATAGGATTGGAGTTGTTTCACATGTGCTTCAGACACCGGTCCTGCTGGCGACAGCCACCAAAGTGTCTGCTAGAGGACGCAGCGTGAGTTTCAAATTAAATTGGGTTTAAGGGGTGAAAAAATACAATCCAAATGTTTGAGATCACCTGAAAATGTGGGGGTTTTTGGAAGCAAAAAGAAAATTACATACAAATAATACATATAAACTAATAATTATTTTTGTTATTACAAATAATCTATAAACATTACAATTCTATACTATGCTGTCAAAATAAAAAATAGACAAAAAGTAGACAACTCAACATTATAAAGTACAGTATGAAAAATGTATATTTATTCTGAGATTTGTTAAATATTAAATGCAACAGTGTTAAAAGATTAAGTTATCACATTTTAAGTGTAGAAATGTAAAAGGCTTTGTTCTAACTAAAGGTCAAACCAGTTACCCCCAGCATCTTAACTTACTATTTTAGCTAATGCTATAAAGAGGCTGTGAGGTGAGTGAGATATCTTATTTTTTCTCAGTGGTTTAATATGCATGCATGCTGGTGACTTAACACATCTCTTCATATCACAGAAACCTCCACCCCAATGGTTGCACATCACTAGTAGGCACTAAGCATCAATGTCACATCCATCTCTCTTGCCCAAAACAAACATTACAATAAAGAGTTAGTGCTTGTAAAACAACGCTTAACCAAGGGCTCTTAAAGTAGTACACTTCAAAGAGCACACTGCAGTACTATACATCTACTTATGGTTTACAGATTTTTTCATATGATGTAAAATATAGAATACTGTCTAAATCTCAGTGTTGAAACAGAAACGTCAAACATCATGTAAAGGTAAAACTAAACTTAATTAGAATAAACAAAACTGAACAAATTTCAGTTATCTCCCCACTGAAAACATAGTCTTCCATCTCAATGACAATTCCAGCTGGTCTGTCCAGCAAGACTGATGGGGTCTCCTGGCATGTCTGGCCATGTTTAGGCTATTACGTATCAGAAAAGGGAAAGTCTGATGCAAATGTCAAATATCTGAATTTTCGGTCTGTCCTTTCAAGACCTTTCAATGCTGAAACTGTCGTAATCTGTTATATTTGGCCTACTAAAAATAAGCAGTCCCCGTTGACTGAGTTCTGTTCAGAGACAAACTCAGTAACTGTTATATCACTATCTTAACTAGATTACCAATGTTAATACTTTCTCAACTGGTATTTCTTAAGAATGTGGGCTACAATTACATGTGGGTTGGCAATTAAGCATGAAAAGTGAGAAACCGAAAAAACTAAACAAACAAGGCATGAATATCATATGAAAAAATAGCTTTTTATATTATGACTTAATTTGTCCCAACATACTGCATGGCAGATGATGTATAAAAATGTAAAAAGGTCACAATTCCTGAAATAAACATAACACATGCTAATTTCTTTTTTGGTCTACAGAAATCAAACCTTTCATTGGTAATATTGATTAATGTTAAGAGTTTAACAAACTGTTAACTAAATTTCAACTAACTGAACTACAGAGCTTCTTTTCCTCTTGATCATGACAAAAAATTTCACACATTTTTGCGGTCAAAAAACAGATCATTAATTTTAATGTCACACTAAATTATTCTGTCACCCCAGAGGATATATCAGAATAATGCAGTTTATTACAAACATGATATGCAAAAACGATAAACAGAAATACAACATTATGAAATATTCGGACTAAAATAATGATAACGTTCAGTCAACATTAAAAACTATGTAAGGGAGAACCCTTAAATACATATAAATGCATTGCTTGATTAAAGCACTACCGTATATTGTATCATAAAATGTACAGGTCTGTACACCGTCACATAAATAATAAAAATTTTCTTTATTTTATTTACTTTCTCCTCTTAAGGACACGGCCAATTGCTTTCCATCTATCCAAATACATACACTGTGGTGTGTTTTTTACTAATATAAAAACAAGGCCAATCGTTTAATCTATATATGGCATTTAAATATATATATCACATTTAAAAGCATGTTATACCAACCACCCATATGCATACTACTTGATGTCTAACACTTAAGCAAACTCTTAAATGCTTTCAGAAGCAGGCACACTAACCAAAGAAAGCTAGAAACCTAGCATACCACTGCTTCGGACGTCAGCAAATGACAAATATTAGGCCAAATGTTTAGAATTCTCATGTCAAGTACGATGACCAGCTTAATCCACTGACCACATTCACGAACAAGATCAATGGTATCCACAGGGACAAAGCCTTGATCTGCATCAAGCCCAAGATTGGATTCACTCACAACACACAATAAAGACATTTTGTCCCAATCACGTTTGTTCACTCTCCGTGGATTAAACATGAATGGCAACATTTGGCCTGTACAATCCCAATCTCGACACAAAACTGTAATAACACAGAGGCAAGGAGGATTCCGCACAGATTATGGAAACTGCAGGATTAAGTCCAAGCGAAAAGTGAAGACAGTGAGGGAGTAAGAGGGACCCAGAGAGACCAGGAGAGAGAAAATGTTAGTGGTTAAAAGAGGCAGAGATGAAATGTAATTGTGATGAATACGTTAACTAATGGGACCTTAATGTAAAATGTTACCATATGTTATTTTAAGTTTGGCTTGTTTAGATATGTTATATAACAGTTAGGACCAATGATTAGACTGCATGTACACCAAACAACAGCTCTGTGAAAAGCAATTTAAAGTCTGTGCAAACACACCATCTGTTAGAACTGCACTACATTTATTTCTGATTTGATAAAATAGTTCATAGAATTGCTAGATTCCTCACGACTCCCCAGCCCAGTGCATGTTCAAGTGCCATGACGCCAGGAAAATAACTGTAAAAAAATAACAGGCAGCAGTTATGATGCGCCAATACGATGGACAGCGGTGATCTGCCCTCATCCGCTCGAGTAGCAGGAACATGCAGCCCAGAACAAGACGAGACGAGTTTATAAGAAAACGGCTTAATGAGGCAACAGGAAATCAACTTTATACTCAGTATCCCATCGGCGATGAGCCCATTTCGTCATGTTAATCAATAGCACAACCAGACAGACGCCATTACAAATGCAACTCGGTTTAAATATCTGCCGTGTTTCCAAGGGGTTTGGCAGTGCTCTTATCACATGTGTTTATGTTCCTAATGTTTACAGCTGTGACCGCAGCTGCGTGATGCTTGAGATCTGGGGGAGCTGAAACTCTGCTACTTACGCCCTGGTTTTAGGGAAGCCCATGGACAGCAAAACATCCAGACTGTTTCCATGTTTGACAGCTCCTGGCCGGTTCTGCCGCTGCATCCGTGGAGCGACTTTGGCATATAGGTCCTCTTTTGCTGCCATGGTTCAGCTTTCCATTTGGCTTCAGAACAGCGATTTGCTTACTTTTTATGCGTCCAAATGGACAGACACGACACACACTTAACACATCGAATCAAGCGCTACAATATCTGCGTTAAAGGCTGGTTCAAAAACGCTCCATTATTCCCCGCAGTCGGACAGACAGAAATCTTGCCGGACGCGCTACAATGTTTCTAAACACAAAATGATTCGAGCTTCCTGCTGGAGCGCTCATGTCATTACAGTTTGAGAAAGGGGTCACCAGTCGGAAGTCAGTCTCTTTTGCTCCGCGTATCGACAAGCACCGCTGTCGCTGTCCGCCACGGGAAGAAATATAATTCGCCGGAGCCACTCGCGGCTCGGTGTGTAGCTAGGAATATTTAGCAGGCGCGTCTCGAGCGAAACCTGTCAATATATGTTACATCGGTTCCTCCTAGACATGACTTATTTATGAATGGGTCTTGACTGAAAGGGGAAGCAGCCTATCAGCAGACGGGTCCCGCCCAGTCGCCATCACGCTTAAAGTCGCAGTTTTGAAAGGTGACGTAGAGCAGTTTTTTTATTTTTTTATTATTAAACTTCAGTAAACACAGTCAAAGTACAGTTAGGACTACAATAATACACATAAAAACATAAAACGCAAAGAAAAAATATGCATA
>NW_015505271.1:1444145-1444909 GCF_001515645.1 Sinocyclocheilus grahami | reverse complement strand
ACATAAACATTATGTAAATATATTAAAGGACCTACATATGGAGACAGTCTTAATTGCTTTCTTATTATGTAAATACAAAATCGTCTTAACATAAATTTGAATTTCTTTCTCAAGAACCAAAAAGAAAGGATTGGTTTTACTGTACTTACACTTGTGGATATGAAATGTAGCAAAAATTCAAATTTAATTTATAATGTAATATTCTTTGGTTTTATTTGAAGGGATATTATTAAAACCAAATAAAACGTGTTCTAAGCACAAAGAAAAAGTGGGGTCAATGTTATCAATTATAAATCTAGTCAAATCTTTCCAAAAAAATGTTTTACATAAGAGCAATGCCAAAATAAGTGAAACAAAGTTTCAGTCATCATATTACAGAAAGAACCATTCAAATCAATATCATTTTTAAATTTAACAAGAAAATAATTTACTGGGTAGTATCTATGTAAAATTTAAAGGTTACTTCCTTGACTTTGTTTACCAATAGGTATTTGTTTGGCAAGGTCCAAATGGCCTTCCATAATAAACCTTTAACTAATCTGTTCCAATAAATTATACAGTTTGGAGAAGAAACAATGTCTTTTTGAAGTAAGGAACGGACAGTTTTGTTAACATTCATATTTCCAGGGGCAAAACAAAGTTTCCCAATATAAGTATCAGCTAGATCAAGTGCAGAGGGGGATGTAATACTGTTTTGGGTATTAGCTCTGAATAATGCCAAGACTCCTCTGGGAATTGCATCCATGACTATAGAAAACTCTTTT
>NW_015505271.1:1411889-1443261 GCF_001515645.1 Sinocyclocheilus grahami | reverse complement strand
GGGGGGGTCCTAAACATTATGTAAATATATTAAAGGACCTACATATGGAGACAGTCTTAATTGCTTTCTTATTATGTAAATACAAAATCGTCTTAACATAAATTTGAATTTCTTTCTCAAGAACCAAAAAGAAAGGATTGGTTTTACTGTACTTACACTTGTGGATATGAAATGTAGCAAAAATTCAAATTTAATTTATAATGTAATATTCTTTGGTTTTATTTGAAGGGATATTATTAAAACCAAATAAAACGTGTTCTAAGCACAAAGAAAAAGTGGGGTCAATGTTATCAATTATAAATCTAGTCAAATCTTTCCAAAAAAATGTTTTACATAAGAGCAATGCCAAAATAAGTGAAACAAAGTTTCAGTCATCATATTACAGAAAGAACCATTCAAATCAATATCATTTTTAAATTTAACAAGAAAATAATTGACTGCGACTTAGAGGCAGTGTTGGGGAAAGTTACTTTTGCATTACAATCTTGCGTTACTCCATAAAAAAAGTAACTAATTACGGTACCTCGTTACTTTTTATGGAAAGTAATGCGTTACGTTACTTTTGCGTTACTTTTAAAATCTGGACAGGGTTTGCTTGTTTGATTTTAAAATAAAAAAGTTATATTTTTGGCAGATATAGAAGCCTTTTCACGCCAAATGTGAAATGAATAAGCCTCAGGCTGAAGGGAAAGTAAATGTACGTCCGTACAGTAGAATGCAGAAGAAGACATTTCAACACACTTCAGCAATGAAATAAGACACACAAATGTTTGTCTAGAGCAGGGGTGTCAAACACACGGCCCGCAGAGGTGTCCAATCCGGCCCGCAGGATGATTTAAACAATATTATAAAATAACAAATAAAACATCATTTTGAAAATTAAATAAAGTGTATTCGCTACAATATTTTACTTTGCGGAACAAATGGCTCATTTATTTACGTTGATATTACGCCTCGGGATTCGGGACCCCTAACATGCGCGTTTTAAAGCGGCGCCAGAATCTCGAGCAGCACGAGGATGACATGATGACAGCTGTGCTGTAACTGATGCTTGTGTGGCAATTTTCTGCTGATCTTAAACATGTCCAAAAGAAGAAATTTGACCTGGAGAAATGGAAAGAAAGTAGCCTAATCTCAACGCCGACAGGTATGTTTAATCACAACTCGTGGCTGTGGTAAATGTGTGCTATATTAAACGACACTGTGACGCACTGGACAGCTTCGCATGGAGACAGTAAATGAGCGAGGAGTGTGCGAAATTTATTGTGTACTAATATCCTAACTGTTGTTTTAATGATGTGCATCTTTGTAACTTTGCAAAAAAACAAACAAACACATCATGAGAGTTTTTCAGTGCCGGATGAAGGCTATCAGTTTACAATATAATTCAATATATGGGGGCAAAAATAAAAATGCCCTGTAAGAAATTTAGTTGTTAATATTTATGTCGTGATAGTTAAGTAATGTCTAACTATATCAAGAGTGTTGCTTTCCCGAATGTCAGCGCGATCGCAAATGAATAGATTTTATATAACAGCTCAAAAAACAAGATGCTAGTATTAAGTGTGTTATATTAGTCACAATGCTGTCTGTTTATCTCTGTTCTGGCAAGAAAAGGTTTTTAACAAAGCCGAAGTAAGACCAATCGTGTGTCTCCGAGGCAGCACTGTGTATTTTGTTACTGAATTAATCTGTGTTTTTGAACAAATTATTTGAGTCAATGATTCAGTGGCCCATTCATAAAGACAATCACTAGCTTAGTTTCTAAAGGAATCAGCCGTTTTGAATGAACGAGTCAATGGATCACTCATTAAGACGGAGACTTGCTGCCACCTACTGGCGGCTTTAGTGTCATGTTTATTTATCCATGAGAGGCTTAAAAACCAACCAAGGTGCTATCTCAAAAACACACTCTGCAAAATATGGTAATTATCACTATCAAAAAAAATTTTTTTGTGTCAATATTGCACACCCCTAAAATAAGCAAGCATCTAGTTGTCCTAGATTTTTTTTTATTATATTGTAGTTTGTATGGTTAATATTAATGTAATTGTGAGCAAACTAGGGTTTAACAAAAGGTAATTCGGCCCGCACAAGGGGACATTTTCTCCAATCCGGCCCTCAACCTTAAATGAGTTTGACACCCCTGGTCTAGATTAATTTTTGCTCATTAGTACGGTTGAACTGGATTATCGAAGGTCAGAAGCAAAGACATTGGTTAATAGAACGGGATTAAATGCATAAAGGATATTTGTGTTGTTTAACATTTAATTATTGCAGGTTTGCGTCATATTCTGAGTTGCATTATTTTTATTCATTTTGAGGAATACTGAATCTGTGTTTTTCTGTTTGTTTTTTGTGAGCGAGATGAATTAATGCATATTCATATTTATTTTAGAACTACAGTAACATCTTCTGATTTCACAGCATGGGGACACCAGAGCTGTCAATCACTAAACTGAAAAAAAAAAGTAACTTGCGTTACTTATTTGAAAAAGTAACTCAGATATTCTCTTGTAAATTAAAAAGTAATGCGTTACTTTACTAGTTATAAGCAACTTTGGGCCAGCCCAAAAAAGTCAAATCTTGAAAATTCATGCATTCTGTAAATAGGTGAATGAACTCTAATAAAAGCTGCCTTGTGCAAATAATGTATTAATTATAGCTGACATGCTCTTTATGTTCTGATAGTTACTGCTTTATTCTATTATATTAAAAAGAAAATTCTGTGAGCTTGTGTACAGTTTGTTAATATTTTGTTATAATACAAATATCTTATGTCATATTAATACTGAGACAATTAAACTTAGTAATTCTGAATTTTGGGCGGGACTGTTTATCTGACCAAAGAGCAGAAAACCTGTCTGAAAACAACTATTTTTGCTGACCTAGTGGCACTGAAATTACACACTTCAAATGTAATTATCTAAATCTTTTCTGGAAGAAAAATCAGCCTATTAAAATCATCAATACAGTCAAAACACTTGATTTAATTTTATGTTACAGACATCCTGTTGAGCCTCCTAGATCCATGACAATTTCAAGTCAATTTCGATAGTGTGCAAAGCTGTGTAAAATGTGTTGTTGTCCTACACTGCCTCCTAGCGGCCATATTCAGAACATTGTGGTTCACCTCAAATTATGTAGACACGTTTAGAAATAATGTTGAAATAAATACACACATTCCTATATGCCAGCGTGAAAAGTGATATTTCCCGGAATCAGAGTCATAATGTTCAGCTGAGACAACCACAGATAACATTGCTTAATTTAACATTCACAATTGGGGTTTTTTTGCATGAAAGAGAGGAAAAGAGAGGGGAAAAAATTTGAGTATTGTCAACATCTTATTTATTAAGTCATATTCAGTGGATTTCATTTATTGGAAGAATGGGATCAAGTCACATGTTAAAATTTCAATCAAGCAAAAGGAAAAAAAAAAAAGTTTAGTAATTTGTTCCCAGATTAATAATTCAGAGGTAAATGAAGCATGATTTTAAATCCTAAAAAAAAACCAATAAAAAGACAGAACAATCTATTTACATTTTATACATGAAGTATAAAACACATAAAAACACACACAAGGTACACTATCATAAAAATGCCAGTGAAGTAAACAAACAACATATCAATGAGTACATTGTACAGCAAATGTTTATATAAAGGAGAGGGAACATTATTTCCTGAATGGGGAACATTCATAGTACCTTCTCTTCCCCAAGAAGTTTCCATCTCATAGTGCAGAGTCCTGTAAAAATAGCATTGGACATCTCGGTCCATACAAGACTAAACAACTGATTATAATCTGAGCAAATTCTATTAATAAAGAATTGATCTTAAACCCTTTAGGTTTGTGTTCCACTCACAGATTAATCATAGTTCAATAAATTACATTTCTATTAATTTCTACAAAATAGAGACAGGATTTAGATTCCTAAAACTAAATCTGCATTCTCACACACATTTACAATAGTTGCTTTTGGACATTTCTATGGTCAACTAGTGTGGTAAGCTGGGCAGGGAGGCACATCTCATCACATACACATTGATCCTGATTTGTATGAACTCAAACAGAAAACAGTTGATCTAGGCACCGAATCTTGACATCCAGAGTAGCACAGACTACACAACAAAAGATGATTTCTGTCTGAATTCCCCCTGAAAAAGACACATAAAACAGTGCAAATATAATTATGTTACCAGTACCACTATTCTGGTGGTAGAAAAGGACATTCAAAATCAACTATTGCAAAGAGAATTCCTGATTAATATCATTTATACAACGGAGCAAGATGTGTTGTACTTACATCCCCATCATCCATATCAGCTGCTCTAGGCTGTGTATAAACAGCTTGTTGTTTCGGCTTGCTGCAAGAGATCATTTATTTATATTTTTATTACATTCTAGAACATTTTTAGTAGCATCATATGTCAGATATGAGGTTGTGTGTGCCATAGATAACAAAACAAAACTATTACCTTTCTGCTTTTTCTGTGGAAAATTAAAGAAAAAAAAAAGCAAATAAGTCAAATCATTTTGAGTTTCTAATTTACCTCTCTCTCTCTCTCTCGCTCTCTCACACACACACACGCACGCACACAGTGAGAACTTACTTGGCAGATATCCCTTTTTACTGGCAAACCAGAGACCAAAGAGGAGCAATCCCACTGCCAGCAAAGCCACAATAACCCCCGCAACAATACCACCAACATTCAGATCACCTATAACAAATTTAAAAAAAGACAACAAATTACTCAGTCAAGTCAATCAAGACATCTGTTAGAGAAGCAAATACCAGAAATATAAAAAAAATCATACTTGGTTCTCTCTCTTTAGAAGGTCATCAAAAAAGTCAAAATGTTCCTTTTTTAATAACTTGTATTTCATTAAAAAGAAGACCATGTTCTTGTTCTTTATGAGAAGTGGTTTTATTTCATTTTAACATAAAGGCATGTTGTGTGTCACTGCAGTCAAATCAGTGTCTATCGTGATAAAACCTTAATATCAAACCTATATAATGAGTTTGGAAGTTTTAGAGAAATGCTTAGTAAATGCACTGTAACTAAACCCATTAGATTTTAGCCGACTAAATTGACTGCAGATTTAGTCGACTAAATCTAGACTAAAACAAAAAAAAAATTCAGATGACTAAAATATGACTAAAACTAAATGGCATTTTAGTCAGAAGACTATGATTAAAACTAAATCAAATTTGCTGTCAAAATTAGCACTGATTCACAATTTGATACTATCAAAATACTAGAAGATAGTTTTTTCCACAGTAACAAAATTTCAGTATTAGGTACCAATACCAGTAAAATTTCTCAGTTATTGGTACCATAGTGCTAAATAAAAACTCCAGTGCTTCAAGTGGTATTGAGTGGATTCTCTCTAACTACATGTCTGATTGGCCATTGTGTTCAGACACTCAACAGACATATCTGTGATTGGCTACAATGCTTAACACTTCAAAAACATGTTGTAAACTGAAACGGTCAACGCATTTCACAGAACTCTCTTCATTCTTACATTTTTTATTTAAGAAAACAGAATAGTAACAGCAATAGTCTGAAAACACAAACATTTTTCAATTTTTTCCCCATACTTATCCAGACCCTTAAAATACTAAAAATCAAACTGCATACTGTGCAAGAACCCTGACTTACGGACTTCCATGTGCACTGTATCTCCACGCTGAGGAGCGCCTTCTCCATTACTGGCCTCACATAAATATGAACCGCTATCCAGCTTAGACACACTCGGGAACTCCTGATCACAGAAAGAAATCAATTTTATTCAAATTAATGACAAGCGCAATGACATTTAAGAAAGAAGTTCTAGAAATATGTAGTACTGAAATTTTGATGTAAGCTTTTCAGTAATTTGATGTGAATATATATTATGGAAGCCCATTTCCATCACGGGATAAAAAAAAATTAAAAAGGTAATAGCGACTTTTCGAATTGAATTGCGGGATTCAATTTCTTTCTTTTTTTTGAGTTTGCATCTGCTATAATACTGACTTTTTTTCTTGCAATTCCATTGCTAAAGTCAGAATTGCAAGATATAACCTTGCAATTCTGAGAAAAAGTCAGAATTCTGAGACGCTAACTCGCAATTGCAATTAATCACATTTCCGGCTTCTTAGAATTCTAAGTTTATATCTTGTGATTGCGAGTTTACATCAGAATTGTGAGGGGAAAAAGACAGAATTGTGAGATATAAACTAAAAAAATGCAAGAAAAAAAACTTTGAATTGTGAGATACAAAGTCAAAATTATTATTTTTTATTATATATAAATAATTTTTTTTGTTGGTTTTTTATCCCGTGGCAGAAACAAGCTTTCATAATTTATACACACACACTTATTATATAAGCTATTTTGTATTTTATAATATTGTAGATGAACACTCACCAGGTTACCATTGAAGACGTTCATCTTGTAGGTGAGGTTCTTAAAACTGGGGAACTTGGTTGGATCGTCAGGGAGGGGAGTGTTGTCTTTGTACCACCTATAGGTGGATGGAGGGGAGCCATCTGCATCAAAGCAGGTCAGGCGGACATTATTTCCTGTTGTGACTGATGAAGGAATTCTGGATACGGGCTTGGAAGGAGGCACTGTAGTGGAGGAAATTACAGCGGGAATAAAAAGGCTGTTTTGTGTGTTACATTATTTCATCAAAACAATATTCTATTCTATCCATTGTTAAATAAACAACACCAAACCCCACTGACTTTCCTATTATGTATCATTTTTTTCAAAGTATCTTGTGTTCCAGAGAAAAATAAATTCATTCAGGTTTGGAACTATATGAGGATGAGTAAATTATGACAGAAGTTTTTGCTGTTTAAAGCCTAGGGTTGTGACTTATTATAACATAAATATCAGTGACAACTATCAGGTAGTAAGTTTTCATGTATATAATACTACATGATTTACCAAGGACTGTGAGTTTGATGGTATTCTCGCCATATCCAGAATTGCCAGACACCTCACAGTCATAGTCTCCAGTATCTGCTCGCGTCACCTTGTTAAATCTCAGTCCTCCATCATGCATAGTGATACGGCCTGCATACTGACCTAATGAAAGAAAAAATAATGCACAATACTAAATATTTTCCTCCATTCACATTTCACACATCAACAAACAATATGACAATGCTACTGCAAGGTTATATCAATTAACTGGATGACAAATGTAAAGATTTTATCCATACCAGTTGGCTTGTTATCAAAGTAGATTAATGTTTGAGAGCCCTTGAGATCCTTGAACTTCCATTCTACTCTGGGTGCTGATCCAAAGTCAGCGGTGTAGGAACATTTCAAGTCAACTCCTGAAAAAAAAGCAATACTTTGTGCATAAATGTTTTTCACATCAAAATCTGAATGCTTGAAACAGGATCACCCAAAACAGGCAGACCTCTCCTTAGTCCAGCCAGTAGAGATAGGCTCTCCAGTAAATTGTAACACCTCACAAATTACTATTCAAAACCTATGCAGGCACTACATTATATTTTCTTTATTATTTATATCTGGCTGCTCATTGACACATAGAAACTATTATAATTGAAAGACAAACGAACAGAAAAAGCAACGTGTAACTTACCCTCATTCTCTTTCACTTTTACTGAGGGACTAACAGTAACTGAAAAATCGGCATGCAGGCCTGTCGACAGAAAGAGAGGGATTCAAACTTGAATTACATCAATAAAAATGTATTCTTAATCACATTAAACACCTTATAAATCGCATTAACAGCTGCAACCGGAGTGAAATTATGCTCAAACATCATCTTCATCTAAGCCGACCACTTATTTTTCTATTTAATAGAAACATCAGGACAAAAACAACCAAAAGCAACATGTGACCTAGAAACCTGTTCATTTAGACAGCTCAGAAAAAGAAATGTAATTCCTGAAACCATGCAAAGGATGAACATTTCAGCATTTAAAGAAGCCTATTACTCCTCAACCATTTGTCTTAGGTTTACACACACCCCATGTGTTCTATAGACCCATTAGACACCCTAGCTAGGTTTGCACAACTGTAAATGTTTCATATTGCTCTCAAATGGGGTTTAGAGATATTTTCAAATATGAAAATGTTAAAGAAATACATTTGTGTTTTCAGAATTTACCCTTTTCAAATAACTGTTTGACAAACATGGCACCAAAGAACATGCTTGCACTATGTTGGGTCACCAAGACCAAACAGACAGATGAAATACATGAAAATAGATGAAAGCCCAGAAAAGGACGTTATGGCATTTACAACCGCTATTCAGAAAGAACGGATAAACAACAGCATGCATTAGTTATGAAATGTGAATGCATATACAATATGATTCGTATTCATTCACAAACATTGTCGGTTGTCGCTCTAACAATTCCTTCAATCATCATTATTATTAAGTTTTCCAGACTATTTGCCGTTCTGAAACTGTTTTACCCATGTGAGCTTGAGGTTAACAGGTATAAACAAACACGATACTGTGAATTCCTGATGCTGCTCAACTGGATGCTTGTGTGCGCGCGCAGCTAACGCTATCAACAGGTGTGTCATCGTTACTGGTTGACTACTATTAATACTCAATAATAAAAATATATATCACTTTTACCTTATTTAAATACAGTGTGACTTTACTGTTAATTGTTTTTATTTGGTAACGCGTTCTGG
The DNA here is from genome assembly GCF_001515645.1 of Sinocyclocheilus grahami. Taxonomy (NCBI): domain Eukaryota; kingdom Metazoa; phylum Chordata; class Actinopteri; order Cypriniformes; family Cyprinidae; genus Sinocyclocheilus; species Sinocyclocheilus grahami. Next base: position 1,434,582 of record NW_015505271.1, on the reverse strand, counting down.
ATCGTGTTTCAGCTATCACAATTTCCTGGTTGTTGAGCTCGGGTTTCGGATGGGGGATGGGCGAGATGGAAAAACTGGTTCTACAGGTGATGCCGTCGAGCCGTGAAAGGTCTTCTTTCACATTTAAACAGCAATACAATGATAATGCTGTTTCTATTCGACCTAAACACAAAACTTATGTTACGATAATTGGGTACCATAAAGCAGATAAGCCTAATTTTGCTATGCATGAATCGCTGTATCGAATCATTTCGAACTGCTCTTAGTTGACTCGGTTCACTGATTCATATGAATCATTGCTTAAGAACGTGAATATGATCTAGTAGAACCGATTCGGCTTCAATCATCTAAACAAGAACCAATTCAAAATAACGATTCGTTTCAGAATTGGTTAAATAAGGCCACATTTGGCAGGTACACAGTAATGTTTTCTTTTCTTGCAGACCTATGCTAAATTTAAACTCTATTCCACTATACGCAAATAATAATACATTTTTTGATTTAATAAAAGTGAGAAAACACTGATTGAATGTTTTAACAATATATATCTTTTTAAATATTGAACGTTTTTTTTATATCGAAAGTTTATATTGAACAATTCACATAAGACGTAATAAAAACGAAATGTAAACATGATTCAAACACTGAAAACATGGACTCCTACCTGTGACTGAGATCGAAAGGCAAACAAAGACGAAGGTCCACATATCCTCTTTTAAATGCTACAAAGTATATATAGCCGATATACCTGGTTTTATATTACGTTACGAGAACTTTTAGGGAGTTGTGTATTTGTTAGGCCCTCGCAAAGCTGACTCAAGGGAAGTTAAAAGGTTGAAACTAAACGCCCTTCCGAGTGATACTGTGTCACCTGTAGCCTACAGCGTGTGATTGGTTACGACATTATGACACTCCCGCTGCGTGACGAAACTAAAGTAAACGAAGGTTCAAGGAAGACAAACTACTTCTCAGAATAAATCCGGGTTGGGAGTTCAAACCATAACTTACAGATCCTTTTGTAAATTCTGTATGCATACTTAGTAAGTAACCCACATAGTAGGATCTTCAGGAACAAACCTGTCTGCAGAGTGAAGAGTTACAGAGAGGTCATGTCAAATAAGAATTTGCATTTAATATCAGGTGTAAAATCATTTAATATTCGAAGCCTAATACACTTTGTTGAAATTATGCTTCATCTTAAAGGTATTACTTTAATTTAAACAATTGCACATTTGTGTCATGAACAAAGGAGTTTTATCGCTTTGGATAAAAGTGTCTGCTAAATGACTAAATGTAAATGCAATGCCATTACAGTACAGTATGTGAATGAATACAATTGATCTTGTCATCAGTGTTTAGCTGAGAAAATTTTAGCTGGAACTCATAAAGAACACCTAAGAAATATGCTAGGAATGGCAATGAGATTATCATGATTTTAAAGGAACAGAATGAGTCTTGTGCTTGACCTCTCTCGGGTGACTTGTGGAGCCAGAGAGAATGAAGTTGTAAAATGAGTTAAGTTGTCACTAGAATGTTCTGAAATATTCACAGGCGCTGGAAAATGAAAGAAAAGTGGTTGATATTTTTGAGATGGTTGTTCTTTTATTTATTGTTCTTTTTATTTTTTTTACTACAGACATTTACAGAAAAGCTACAAAAAATGTCATGTTTAGCTTTGGATCAGAAAAACATGGCACCAGCAGCACTCTTCTCCCTGACAAAACTCACTCACCACAGTATGTAAATGTGGTTTAGCATTTCTGGGTGGGTAGAGATAGTATCAAATCAGCTGTGTGGAGGCTGGTTACCAGCAGTTAACATTGAGCTTCAGACTTTTTTTTCCCTTCTAGACTTTTAACCCTAAAGACAGAGACATGCTTTATGCTTTAAAATAATTGAGTACATACTGTGAGCATTCATTTCAGCAACATCTTATACAAATGAATATACACACAGGTGTTTTGTTAACCACTATTGTGTTCTTTTGTATGAATATATTTTATATTTATATACAAAGTAAGACAAACTTTATAACAAAAACTCATATACTTATATGGTATGGAGGCCTACACTACAAAAATGGGTAGGTGTATTTATGGATATTGTAGATTATCATTAAAATAAAATATATAACCTTTTGTTCTGACACTTTTGACTTTCTTTACTTGTTGAACAGGATAGGCTAATATAGAAATGGAGCACATTATTCCTTTACTGCCACTCTGAGTCCGTTCAAAAATCAATTCACTCAAAGAAAACATTCATGCAGTCCATCATGTGTTATAAGAGGAACTTATTGTTAACCCTGTTAACAATAACAGGTTTGGCTCCCAAACTCTGGAATAGCCTTCCTGATAACGTTCGCGGTTCAGACACTCTCTCTCTCTCTGTTTAAATCTAGATTAAAGACACATCTCTTTGGCCAAGCATTCCAATAATGCATCTCATAATCTTGTACTGCAGTTATATCTGATCAAATGCACATTATTATTCTTTAGTTTGGGTTAAACAAATCAATTTTGCTTGGTTGGAACAGCAGCTACGCTAATTATGTCTCTATTTGATTCTCTGTTTTTACTAGGATTTACACAAGCTTCAGTCTGGATCCAGAACACCTGAGAAGAGATGATGCCAACCCCTCAGAGGAGGAAAGCTGTTCTTAGTCTTAGAATGTAGCAAGATCAACCTTCAGGGACTGCGAATTGTGAGCAGCACACACCAACAATCTATTGTGAATAAAAGGAATTTAATAAATGAAACTACAGCTAACATACAACTAAACTAAGCAAAACACATACATAGAGAAAGAAGGAAAGTAAGGAAAGAGAGAGAGAGAGAGAGAGGAACAAAAGAATGGCAGTATTTAACATCAATTAACCACAACCTAATTAGAATCAGAGAATCAAAATCACCTTTAAAAAAAGGGGCCTAAACTTAGATACGCATCGAAATAGTTGGAACCGGTTGCGGAGTCCGGATGCGGTAGACAACGGAGGTTCTTGATGAGTTTGTTAGGAGTGATCTGGAGGCTTTTGTCGGGTTCTTCTGAAGATTGGAGAGTCCACAGCGAATCGACAAAGTTACTTGATGAAAACTGCAGGAAGGTCAGACTCAAGGGTGATGAATCTTGGAGAGGGTCTGTCTCAAAGGTTTTGACCAATGATTGGTTTGGGTTAGGGAGTTTTAATGGTTTCCCAATACAAGGCGTAAATTTCGAGCAGGATAAATTTTCTTTGTCTCCATTTGCATGTTTATTGCTGGTCTGGAGAATTTGTACAATATTAAGCCAAAGTGTGGTAAAAAAGAGTATGGTGCAAGTTATGGTGACATACACCATTAATCTGGGAATCAGAAGACAGTCATTTTGAAACCTAACATGCCAGGGTTTGGAAAACATTCATACATCTAGATCCAAGTATTTGAAGCTTTACTACATTACTACAGAGTTATAACTAAGCAACTATAACCTAGTCCTAGGAACATGCGGGGCGATTCTAAGGGCCCACGCACTTTTGGGGCCCCCAGAGATCTGTTTTATTAGTAGTAACAGTAGTAGTAGTAATGTAATAGAAATTATAAATGTATCTACCAAAGAGTTACAAATAAAACAAAATTACGGCTTATTTCTGCATTTCCAGCAAAATTATCTCCCCCATTCACTGCATGGTTTCGTCCCATCCTACGTAGCCTAGAGTCACTGAGTGAGATCAGATGGTAAACTGTCAGAGATGTCTTCGAGTTCAAGGGGGGCAAACCGAGCCGGACGATTTGGTCAGTTGCACTTTTGAACACATTTTAGTTTTGCTATAGAAAATCTACAAACTCATACTCTGATTACATAGAACAGCAACAGGAAGAGTGTGAGGTTGTCATGGCAACCAGATACACCGCAGGCAAATTATTATTTAATTATTTTGCCACCGTTTGCCACACTAAACTTAGCAATAAACACGTTGAAAATAATACACAATAAACATGTCTGTCAAAATGATCTCAAAGGAGGCTTTTATTAAGCAAATCAAGGAGTGAATTACTCATCCACTGTTTAAAAAAAAATACTTTAGCTGGGTTTCCACAGGCAGGGTCACAATTATCTACAGTGTATGAAGCTAAAGGTTTTTGGGTTAAGGTTCATAATGTAGAAAATGTTTAACAATGTATGCTGTATGTGCATAGGTAGCTAGCAAACAAGGAATACAGCTGTTAGCTAATATAATATATAGCTAATAGTCACATTTAGCTGAGTAAGATCATGATTGAGAAATGTTGGATACTGCTGGAAATGCTGCTATGGGGTATCCTATTCATTATTTTAGGATATTTTTGTTTGCCCCAGTGAAGCATTTCTATTAATATAACTGATTAAGTAGTCAAACTCATTCCATATCAGCAGAATAGTGTGGTACAGAAAGTCTATGTCCATAAAACAGGTTCTGGATTAATTATGTTACTGATACCTAATGGTCAAAAGCAATAGCAATAGTAATAGGTCGATATTATTAAATTACAGACAAAGATTTTGAATAGCCAGGCTGGCTTGCACACTATATTGCCAAAAGTATTGGGACACACCCTTCTAATGAACAGGTTTGACTACTTTAGTAATTTCACATTTTTAGTAAAAAAAACAAACAAACAAATAATGCTATTCTGGGGAATTGTGGGCTTCTAATTTTATACCAATAGTTTGAACAGGACCATTTTCTATTCTTACACAACAATGCCTCTGTGTATAAGGCAAGGTTAAAAAAGAAAAGAAAAAAAGATTGATTCAGTCAGTGTGGAAGAACTTGACTGGTCTGCAGAAAGCCAAGTCCTAATCCCAGCTGAGCACCTCTGGTGTGACTTTAAATGCAGACCTTGAGCCAAAAACTCATCACCAAACACCAATGACTTGTACATACATATGGACAAATGTATTGGGACATTCCCTTCTTTAGAACAGAAAAAAGTACTTCCAAAACTGTGGCATCAAAGATGGAAACATAATTCATGTATTTAAAAATTGTATTTCCATCTTTGTTGCCACAGTTTTGGAAGTGTCTAAAATGATTGTACGCATATGTACAAGTCATTGGTGTTTGGCGACGAGTTTTTTTTTGTTTTATTGAGTTTTACCAATACTTTGGGCAATATAGTGTTTGTTTGGTGCGGTAGGGGGCCCAACCTCATATTCTTTCAATTTTGTCTGACAAATGTTCATAAAAAAACAATGCCTGACTGACAAAGAAAATTGAAACAATGACTAGTTTTAACATGTTATACATACATATGCATATTTTTTTTAATATTGAACGTAGTACTAAAAATACTAGAATATTCTAAATAATCACTTACAATATATATACATAAATTAGTAAAATTATAAACATCTGAAATCATGACATGAAATAAAGACTTGGGAGCAGCAATGTTGAATGGTATTTAAAGTCTGTTTAAAGGCTATTCAGAGATTTGTTTCTAAACAAATTATAAATGTTAGAAATGTATTGCTGAAACACATTACAAAGACTGTGAACTATGTAGTACTGAATTGTGGAGTTAGATTGTTAAACAGTTTTTCACCATTTTTGTGTTCAGGATTTTTTGGGCGGGGCTGAAATCATGGAGCCACTGAGCATGGTACCTCCCCTAACACTATAATAGCTCTCATGGTACTTTCATGTCATACACCGATCTGTCTGTGCAGCGCCACTTGAAGTCGAACACACCTAATTACTAGAGTGCATAGAGTGGGGGAACTGTGACGTCACTTTGTAGGCAAAAACCCGGAAACGAGTTAGCATTTTAGCACTTCCGGTTCCATCGTCCCAGAGTCAGTGGTTTTTTTGAATGGGAGTTTGATTAAATCCCTTAAAATAAGGTCCGTGGTTAACACAAGCTCAAAATACTTTCAAGTTTTATTCTAAGACATAAAACACCAGTTACACCCCACTCGTGATTTTTTAAACTGTTACATTTCTTGAAAAAGATGGTTGCTAACAAATTGCTAAATGGGACTACAGGCGTTGTCGGAGACATTAAATGTCTTCACGCCGAACGGTTGATCAGTTTATAGTAGAATAATTAGTACAGTTAATTGTAGAATAATTAATAGTTTCCCACATTTTATATTGTTGTTCGACAATGTTTTTTGCTTTGCCCCGAAATACAAGCACAAGTCTTCGGATGGAAGATGCTCGTTTCATTGCTTGTTTACTACTACTGATGCGGAGACTCTGGGTTCGTACCATAAGGTAAACTCATATTACGATTATTCCATGTAAAAACCACATTAACCGGCTTTACGTGGTCACGGTGAAAGTGAAACTTTACTTATGCATATAGTACACGTTAAGAATGCATAATTATAATTATGATATATATATATATATATATATATATATATAAATAAATATATAATTATAATGCATAATGCACAGCCACACTAAAATTTAATGTTTATGACCACATGAAGCTGTTAGAAAGCAGAAAGATTGAGGATTTTCTAGAAACAAGGATAAAATATAATTTTGTGTAAACACCCTAACAAAATGATAGCTGAAATGTGGTACTTTATTAACTAAAATAAATGTTAATCCAAAAACCTGCTCACTCTGCTGTTATTTAATAGATTAAATGCACTAGAATTTTATTGAATACTATGTGGAGACACATTTTTAATTAAAACATTCATATTAATCAATTTATTGACTTTTAACGCACCTTATTTCAAAATGTACAGAAATAAGTGCTTTCATATGTGCTTTAGTTATGATTATTTCATTTATTCACTACTATTTATTATTAATGTTTAATTTCAGTTTTAGTTTGGCACTAGTTTTGTATTTATACCAGTTTTTATATGAAAAGGTTCATGTAACGTGGATTAAAATTCATCCACAGAGTAAATCATGTTTGAACATGTTTCTAAAAATAAGTTTGAAAGAGTTGTCGGAAGCATGGTGGTGGTGACGTTGAAGGCGAGCGACTGTGGTGTAGTTTGTTTATATCCTAAGTTTTGCTTTTTTGTTCTAGCGATAGTATTTAGGCTTCAAAATTCATAAAAGTTATATTTTGTGAAGATTATCTTGATGGACAAAATGTCTAAGTATCATGAACTATTGTTGAGCACAGAGCTTATTCTTTTTACGATAATCAAAAAAACTATGGGAAAATCCTATTGTTTTTTTGTCAAAGGAACCTGTCACGCTGCTGCTAGGAAGATGATGAAGACGATAACAAAGATCACATAAACAAATCCTTTTAATGGTAATCCACACGATGAATAGGTTCTAACACACAGGATAACATTCAACAATAACTGACAACCAAAGGAACTGAGGAAGGAACTTAAATACACAGACAAGAGAGGGACTAAATGACTTAATTAAATAGGCACAGGTGAACCTATCTAACAAAATCAAGGGGGAAACAGAAAGTAGGTCAAAGGAACATGTGGAATGAATGAAAACAAACTCAAAGTCCATGAACAGAACATAACCGTGACAGAACCAGTGTGATGCTAACAGCCGATTGGCCTACAAAGTGACGTCATAGTTCCCCCACTCTATTAGCATTAGTGGTTTGCCCACTCAATTGCGGGTTACTGTCATTACTGTTAGTTACTATAGCCTACAGTTTGCTAGAGAGCTATACCTTCGTCACATAAATGCATGTATGGCTGTGTAAATCCAAATAAACTGCTAGAGGGAGCATCCATTCATATTGTAGTGGTATTTGACAGTTGAGAGAGATGGCAGCTTTCCCGCAAGTGGGCGTGGTTTCAGCGCAGACAGCAGCAGTGTTTGATAGCAGAGAATACTGCTTATTTTTTCAAGATTTTGTTAACATTTTATTGGCTTTTTTCTTCAAATTTGGTTAATAACACATTTTTTTTCTGTGTGTTTTTCTGGTGTGACAACCTCCGAACACATTTAATATTGACTTTAAGGTTATTGTCCAAGTTTTTGTACCTCTAACTTTAACTTGGTTATTTCTAATTCTAGTTTTTGTATCTCTAGTTTTAGTTTCACCTCTTGCAACATGAATATACCATACTGTTTTTCCAGTATGTGGTTCATGGTGATCTTGCTTGGGACATTCTGGGTCTCAGTGCTCAAGTTGCCACTCACAGCTGGTGCTTGGCTGTTGTCTTCATCATCTATATAGCAAAATCAAAGTTAGCCCAAAAGTATCTATGTTAGAGAGAGATTAAAACACATAGTTTGTTGTAATTCTGTAATGAGTTATAGGCCAACCAAACAGTGATGTCTATCTAAATCAGAGGTTAAACTAAAACACTAAACAGAAAAAACAGTCAGAAAAACAACACTCTACTCACAAGATTGTCCAAGCAGAGCTGGGATAATGGCAATAGGAAGTGATGTTTCTTCTTTTGTTAGAGTTAATGGACTGGCCTGCTCTCACTGACTTCAAGAATTCCCCAAAACGTGTGTGATTCCGCTCCATACACTTCTATAACTTTCTGTTGTACTTTTCATCTATAATGTTTAGTTGTCCTCCTGTTGCTGTATTGTTTCTTTTAAATATCTTTCTTTACTTCCTGCACCATGTTTAGAAAATGTTTTTGAACATCTTTAACAATGTATTCATTTATAAAAAATATTTTATGGCATTATATTCTTCTAAAATGCAAATATACTTAGGTTAATGGCTATGTTTATGCAACCAGCCCCATATATGCTAAATATTTATATTTGTTTGCTTGCATTGTATAAAAAAATTGAGGAGGTAGATCTGATCAAATGTAAGAATGTGGAAGTAGCTATGTAAAATCCTGTAGTGCAGTGACAACTGAAGTGAACTGACTAGTATGAAAAATAACATTTTATTTGATAATATGTTGATAATAAATTGAGAGTGCATCCTCTGGCGACTGTGGTAGTCCTGTAACTGCCACTTAGTGTGTAAATGTGCAGTAATTATTTGAAAGCAATAACAATGTAACTTACGGACTTCCATGTGCACTGCATCTCCACGCTGAGGAGCGCCTTCTTCATTACTGGCCTCACATAAATATGAACCAGTATCCAGTTTAGATATGCTCGGGAACTCCTGATCACACAAAGAAACCAATTTTACAAATATAATTTATCTCTCAATACAATGACGAGGTATAAACCCAGAATTATACTAACTCACAAAATTATAGCAATATAAATTACTGAATGTTTTGACGATTGATTTTCAATCATTTGATGTGAAAAAAAAATGGAAAAAGGATCACCCCCTCCCAAAAATGACTTTTAAACTCAATCAGGTATAGCTAATCACCTTCTCAATGGCGCACAAAGCCATTTAACTTGATCAGCTGTGGTCATTTCGATTAGCTCAGCATGAAAAGAGCTTTCCTGGAGCATTTCAGTCCTTGGTAGCACAAATGAAGCAAACAATCAACTATGGATGGCAAAGCAGTCAAAAGATCTCCAGGATAAAGTTGTGGACAGGCACAAGTCGGATACAAAAAACAACAATTCAAAGGATTTATCAATGCCTAGGAGCACAGTGAAGTCTATTACTAAGAAGTGGAAGATATTTGGTACAACTCAGATCCTCCCTGGATCAGGACGTCGCTCCAAACTGGATGAAAGAGCAGGAGGAAACTGGTCAGAGAGGCGACCAAGAGGCCTACAGCAACTCTGAAGCAGTTGCAGTGATTTATAACAAAGAGTGGTCATTGTGTGCATGTGACAACAATATCATAAATTCTCCACAAATGTGGCTTGTATTGGAAGGTTGCAAGAAAAAAGCCACTCCTCAAGAAAGGCCACATGCAGTCACGACTGAGCTTTGCCAAAACGCACCTTGAAGATTCTGAGGCAGATGAGACTAAAAAGTAATTATTTGTAATTATTTTATTAAAAGTAACACGAAATCCAATACGGTTACTTTAATCCAATACAGCTCAACATCCAAATAACAGCACTCCTACAGTAAAGCATGGAGGTGGTAATATCCTGTTATTGGGGTTTTCTCTGCAGCAGGGACTGGAGCACTTGTCAAGATAGAATGAAAAATGGATGGGGCAAAATATCATCAAATTCTTGAGGAAAATCTGGTGCCCTCTGCCAGAAAGTTGCCAATGGGAAGAAGGTTTACCTTCCAACATGACAATGACCCAAAGCACACAGCAAAACTGACCACCCCATGGTTGAAGATAAAAAAGTTAATGTCCTTGCATGGCCTAGTCAGAGCCCAGACTTAAACCCCACTGAAAATCTGTGGAATGACTTGAAGACTGCAGTCCACAAACGCTCACCATCAAATTTATCTGAACTTGAGCAGTTCTGCAGAGAAGAGTGGGCAAATATTGCAAAGTCTAGATGTGCAAAGTTAGTAGCGACATATCCCAACAGACTAAAGGCTGTAATTAAAGCAAAAGGTAGTTCAACAAAATACTGACACAAGGGGGTGATCCTTTTTCCAACTCAGTGAATCTGTATTTTTATTTTTTTTAAATACAGTAAATACAGCTGGATAAAACAAAAACTGTGTCTGTCTTCATTTCAGGCTGCAAAGCAACAAAATGTGATTATTTTAAAGGGGGGTGATTCTTTTCTATACCCACTGTATATATATGCATGTATGTATGATGTATTTTCTAGTATTGTAGATGATCACTCACCAGGTTACCATTGAAGACGTTCATCTTGTAGGTGAGGTTCTTAAAACTGGGGAACTTGGTTGGATCGTCAGGGAGGGGAGTGTTGTCTTTGTACCACCTATAGGTGGATGGAGGGGAGCCATCTGCATCAAAGCAGGTCAGGCGGACATTATTTCCTGTTGTGACTGATGAAGGAATTCTGGATACGGGCTTGGAAGGAGGCACTGTAGTGGAGGAAATTACAGTGGGAATAACAAGGCTGTTTGGTGTATTACATTGTTTGATCAAAGCAAAATCTTTGCTAAATTACTTATATACGTTTTTTTTACTACTCAAATTTACCAAGGACCGTAAGATTGATGGTCTTCTCATCATATCCACCATTGCCAGAAACCTCACAGTCATAGTCTCCACTGTCTGCTTGTGTCACCTTGTTAAATCTCAGTCCTCCATCATACATAGTGATACGGCCTTCATATTCAGCTACAGAAAGAAATAAGATGCATAATGCTGTAACTTTTCTTTATGTTCATTTCAGTTACAGGTTACAGTGATGACAACAGTTTTTATCCATACCAGTTATCATTCCATCAAAGTAGATAAAAAACTGATAGCCCTTGAGATCCTTAAACTTCCATTCTATTCTGGGTGTTGCACCAAAGTCAGCGGTGTAGGAACATTTCAAATCAACTCCTGAAAAAAATGTAATACTTTGTGCATAAATGTTTTTCACATCAAAAACTGAGTCCTTGAATCACCCAAAACAGCTATTCTCTATTCTCGAGTGCAAAACCTATACAGACATATCAAATTTTCTAATTTTTTTAATTTAGCTGATTACTGCCACACAGAAACAATTAGGCTGTAACTGAAAGACAAGTATAAATAGAAAAAAGAAAATAAAACTTACCCTCATTCTCTTTCACTTTTACTGAGGGACTACCAACAACAACCGTAAAATCGGCATGCAGGCCTGTATACAGAAAGAGAGGGATTCAAACCTTAATCAGTATGAAAGAAATCTTTGAAATACATTACATGCATTACAAATCACATTAACAGTCATATCCAGACTGGAATTATGTTTAGACTTTATCTTCATCTAGGCCAACCACTTATTTTTCTATTTAATAGAAACATCACGAAAAGAAGAATCTAGCAAAAGCAACATGTTGGAATCCTGTTAAACAGACTCAGAAAAAATATATAATTCCTGAAACAATGCAAATGAATATTTCAACATTAAAGGGGTCCTATTATACTTTTTCACTTTTTTTTAATTTTAGTCAGTGTGTAGTGTGTATGTTTGGGCATAAAAAAAAGATCTTCAAACTTACAAATCTAAGTCCACTCCAAAGGGAGATATTTAGTTTTGTATTACAATTATGAAAACGTTTTTATAATAAATAGCTGACAGTACAATACTGGACAATGATGTAATCTGCAGAATTTACACTTCAATATGAGACTACAGTGTTTCCTATACATTGAGTGCGGGTGTTTTTATATCACTGTATTTCTGAAGGGAACCAACTGTCTTCAGAAAATTGGATGTCATTTTCATGTAATCTTGCATGTAATGTCTGATAAAGCAGTGTTTTTTGAGCGAAGCGCTGCTTTGTGTACAGCCTTTACCGGGGAAACCTTGATCTCTACCACTCCAGAGAATGAGTTTGCATATATACGCCGCCTGGGAAACACTGGACTATGGTATAAATAAATTAAACTGTATAACAGTTTCACTGCAATTAATGTTATAATGTTATAATTAAATAATAATAAAAATAATACATATGCACTTATCTGTACATAGTAAATGCAGTTATTTTTAAGCGGTTGTTGACATCCTATATAAAATGTGATTTTGCTAAAAAAACAACAACAACAATAACGATACCACTCTGATATGTCTTGGCAAGGGGCGGGGCAGTACTGAAACACCGTCTAAGCTGTTCGCCAATCACAACGCACTAGCTAACCAATCACATCACATTTCGTTTTTCAGAACTAATCGATCAGTTTATGCCAGGCTGGGGAGAAAGTTATTGTAATAATGTAAATTATGTAAAAAAAATAATGCGTTATTCGAACCACCAAGCATGAGAGCATGTTAGTACACCCCCAAAACAAATTCAAGACATTGTAAAAAAGTATAATAGGACCCCTGTAAAGGAAACATATTACTCTTCAATAGTATTAAATGTTTTAAATGTACAAATTTATTCTGAATACTCAATGCACACCCTTGCCAGGCGTTCATAATGATTGTTTATAAAAAACACTTCAAAATAATGACTGGTTACTGAACCGTGCACAGTGACGATATTATGTTTTCTGTTATTGTAGAATTATAGCACCCAAATAAACTCCATTTAAAACAAATTCTACTATACATATAAGTAAATTATTATTAATTCAGTAAAAAAGAGGGGAAAAAACACTGATGAAAACCATATCAACAATATCAAAGTTTAGGCTGAATAACTCACAGCAGACAGAAGACAGCAGTCAATGATACGACGTGGTAAAAAAATATTGTGCAAGCAAATACTGAAAACATGTACTACCTGTAACTGAGATAGAGAGGCACACAAAGACGAAGGTCAACATATCCACTCTAAAATTATATAAAGCCTTCCAGAATATTTATCTTATTAAAATGATAACTGGTTTTATATTATTTTAGCAGAACATTATTGCAGTTGTTTTATTTGTTAGGTCCCTTCAAAACTGTGTCTTTGGCAAGATAAGCTGAAAGGCTAATAGGTTACTGTGTTACCTGTACCGCGTGTGTGATTGGTTGGAAACGCGACACTATGACCTTCCCGCTGCATGACGCAATGAAAGTAAACAGATTCAAGGCTTGACAAATAATTGGAAATCATTCTCTGAATGAACCCTGTTTAGGAGTCCAGGCTGTTCTACATGGGTCTTTGTACACTGTACATACTTAGTAAGTTACCCACATGATAAGATGTACAGGAACAAACATGTCAGGGAGAGTAAGAGCAAACAAGTTACAGATAAGTCTTGACACTTTGCTGAACAAGAAATTGACATTGAAATATTGCTTGTCATGAGACAAAGTTGTGGACCCAGACACCCATTTGTGTAAAATGTGGTTTGAACATGTGGTTAGACTTACTCAAATCACATGTGAAAGTTGACTAGTTTATAAAAGCAAGAAATATTTAATTTGTATGCTATTTTTGATATGATCTTTTTAATATCCTCCTTCAGCACTACCATTATTAACATGTACTGCAAATAAATGCTTAACATTTTTAATGATTCACTGTTGAGCATAAAAACATGACACCAGCAGCACACTTCTCTCTGACTCACCACAGTATGTAAATGTGGTTTAGCATTTCTGGTAGAGGTGGGCAGAGGAGGAATCGGCTGTGTGGAGTCTGGTTCTGTTTCATTCCTCCTGACCGCCAGAGGAGGTGCTAAGCACTAGTGGATAATCGCAGTGTCAACTAGGTTAAGAAAATACAAAAACATGTCAGTGCCCAGCCTCTTTTCGCTTCTCGCTTATGATAGGTTGTTTATTTATTGCATAAGTACATATTTTTTTGATAGTTTGTGTCAGCGATACACTGTGCTTCACAGTACTATCCGGTGACTGGTCTCGGCTACACATAGGTAGCATTTCCACTGCAAACCTAATATAATTTTTGAGTGCTTTTTGTTGCATATCACGGTTGTGCTTGTTAACATATGCCACTCGGTAATATCCAAAGGTAAGTTTGGTAAATTTACATGTGATTCTGAGTCTGTTTTCAAGATAATAACCTTCTGGTTCTATCCGAGGATTTTTTCATCAACCTCCAGGGCTGGAATTAATACAGTTTTAGTTCATGGCTCATGGTTTGCTTATCTCCGACTATCCACAGAGTTGCAAATTATCTCTGAACACACTTCTTCCCGATGATGGACACGATTGCTGCCTTTCGTGCTTAGGGATTTAGCATCTAAAAGAGATTTTGACTGATCCGTGTTTGCATATTGAGAATGTTATCGATGTCTGAGAGACAGCTTAGCCTTGCCAAACTGGATTCTAATTCGTCTGCTAGACTTGCACAATATGACTCAGCCCCGCGGCGTGTTCAAAACTGCCGTGCATCAGTGGCTGCTGGCGCTCTGCCAGCAAAGAAAAAAAATCAGAATCAGAGCATTTGCTATCGAAGACCATCGCTACTCTGTCTTAGGAAATGGCAGAGTTGAAATGTCTTCTTCAATCTCTACAACCTCCAGTATCAGCCACGCCTGCAGACAACACACCAGGAGATGAGAGTGTTCTTCAGCATCCAGATCTGGATGCCATTTAATTTAGTGCATCTAATTCGCATTTCCATCATGGAGACATGACTGAACCTGTCATGCAACCCCACCAACAGGATTTCTTTACCAGCCTGTCTGCTGCAGGTGGATCAAGCGAAGCAGTTGGTCTGTACATTCATCAGGCATATGCCCATCTTCTTCAGATTATACTTTATCTGTTTTACAGATAGCAGTGGCATGTTTAGGGTTTGACAAACCGCTTGTTCAGGCTGTTCAGACCAACAGGCAAACCTCTGATGCTAATGTATTTTTCAGGCAAACCTCTGATGTTAATGCGTTTACTATGCCACCATGTAAGGACTTTGTGGCAGAATTCTCTAGTGCACTCCAAATAAAGGAGGTCAAAGACAGCCCGTATGCTAGCTTCAATGGCCGAGGCTGATTCCTTTGGAGTAGGGCAGGCACCTGAGATCGAACAGCCAGTAGCAGCATTGGTGGTATCACCTGATGAAGCACTAAGAGGTAATGTATGCTGCCCAAGTGCACAATATGGACATAATGACGCATTGTTGAAGAAGGCATATGAGTCAGTAGCCTATATAACTTGAGCAGAAAATACTATCTGCCAGCTGCTGCTTGCTTGCAACACCACCTTAGAATGATCAAATGCAGACCTTTAGTACCTCAGTTCCTTCAGACTGCTCTGTTGGCTATGGGACATATGACTCGTGAGCTTGGGACGCTCTCAGCGACACTTCTAATATCTCTGCGCCAGGTATGGCTTGCTCAGGCAAGATTGCCTGAAGATTGTAAGAAGATGCTGAGGGAACTGCCAATTATGCCAGGACATTTTTTGGCCCCAATGTATCTAAGGTATTAGAGAAGAGAATGAAGTTGTCTGAAGCTACACGACAGCTGACTCAGGCCTCACAGGCACCCTCTTTTAGGATGGTTTCTTCAGCTTGTGTCCGGACATTGAAACCCTGGAAACGGTTGACATTTGGGCCGGAGTACCACTAGGAGTTGTGTGTTCTCTTTGGGAAGTGATAAAAACCGATGCTTCAATAGGATGGGGGGCAACATGGAACGAGAGGGGGATCAGCGGTTGTTGGTAACCAAAGGAAACCTTGGAGCATATCAATGTGCTGGTCAGGTCCGACAACATATCGACAGCATTTCACTTGAATCACCAGGGCGGGACAAGGACTCTTGCATCCTTACGGTTAACTCGTAAAATCCTCAGGTGGTCTCAGTATCAGCTGGCCTCATTAAGAGCAGTTCATCTCCCAGGATCAGACAATCAAGTGGCGGATGCGTTGTCCAGGGATCTACTGTCCGGGGGGGAATGGAGACTTCACCCGGAGGTAGTACAGCTGTTTGCCTCAGAGCTGACTACTCATTGCCGCTGGTGGTTTTGACCATGGCTTTGGATTTGGCCACTGGGTCCAGTTCACTGTTAGAGAACTGTGAGCCAGTGGTAATTCATACTATTGGTAATTCTAGAGCTCCTTCAACTCGACAAATTCATGCTGCTCTTTGGAGGATATTTTATTCCTGGTGTGGGGATCAAGGAGTTGATCCAGTTCACGGTTTTGTGCCACAAGAGATTAAAACAAACAAACAACAATTGTTAGATAAAAACAAAGCGGCATCTACTTTAAACATTTGTGTTGCTGCCATATCTGCTCATCATGCCCCAGTTGATGGTTCTTCCTTGGGGGTCTGGAATTGAGCAGTGTAAGAATTGAAAGAATGCTACAACAGAAACTAAACCCTAGCCCAACCCCAAACCAATTAGAAAGACCTTTATCAATGCCTTTCGGCCCGCCTTAATCTTTCACCACACCCACTGCTCCAGCCGGCAGTTATCCCTACTTGGAGGATTCAGGGGTTATTCTTCAACCTAATCCTGCTTTTCTTTCTAAAGTTTTGTTACCGCAATTTTTTTTGTGAAAATTTTTTTTTTGTGAATCAGTGTATTCATCTTGCTGCTTTTTAAATGCCCTCATCTCCTTCTAATTCCAATGGGAGGGCTCATCTTCTGTGTCCTGTGCGTGCTTTAAGGTACTGTTACATCTACAACCTCTTTTAGACAAACAGATCAATTATTTGCCTGTTATGGTGAGGTACGTAAAGGCATGCCCTTGTCCAAACAGACACTGTCACATTGGATAGTCAAGGTAATAAAAATGGCATATAAGTATCAACGAACGACCCTTACCTGCAGGTGTTACCTGTCATTCTACTAGGGCTGTCTCTTTATCTTGGGCCACTTTGCGGGGTGTCTCCTTGGCAGAGGTCTGTGCTGCTGCTACCTGGTCTTCTCCATATACCTTTGCACGAATATATAAGGTCAATGTGGCTGCTTCCCATGATGTGATTTCTTCAGTCTTTCTGGAGCAACCTTGATGTTTCAGGTCGGTGACATTCCTCATGACTGTGTTGGTATGTGTCATCCACTAATGCTTAGGAGGAATGAAACAGAATGCTAGTTACGTATGTAACTGTGGTTCTGTGAATTCTGGATGACCACCAGGGTTCTTTGTCACTCAGAATGCACAAGAAGCGTTCCAATGCTGGGCACCAAGCTACCGCGGTTTACATCCTTGTGGCTCGGTCTGTGTCACGACGTGACCTTGTTGACATATTTCCTCGACCTATCTAACTGACATTGTGATTATCCACTAGTGCTTTGCACCGCCTCTTCCGGTCATCCAAAATTCACAGAACCACAGTTACATAATTAACTAGCGTTACCATGGTACCAACAATTGTGTGTGTAATGATAGGCATGTATGATGTACTGGACCAAAAAAAAAATTCGATCCATGGCGGTCCCACCTCACAACTTGCAAGACTTATAGGACCTGCTGCTCATGTCTCGGTGCCAGATACCACAGGGCATGTTCAGAGGTCTGGTGGAGTCCATGCCTCAATGCATCAGAGCTATTTTGGCAGCACACAAAGGACCAATATTAGGCAGGTGGTTTTAATGTTGTGGCTGATCAGTCTATGTAGGCCTACAAGGATTTAAATGTGTATTTTTTGATAATGTAGATTGAAATTAAAATATGACATTAACTTTGCAAATTCCAAAGTTTCCAAACAGTGCTATTTAATTAACTAATTCTGACTTTTAATTAGTAACCAGGCACCTATTGTATCCGTTAGTTTTCTTAATATTCATAATTTGCTTTCATTATATAAGCCTTTGTATTTGACCTAAAATATTTTTACTTGCATTATTGAAATAAAAATATTTTTTAATTTATGTTTGAATTTATGCATATATACAAGACTTCTTAACATACAGGAGCTCTTTGTTTGCCCCATCCAAACTTGTTAATAGTATATGTGAATCTGCTGCATCAATAGATCAAATCTGAGGTTCAAATTAGTACAACTATGGTTTCTTTATTTAATTAATAATTTGTAATTGTTTATTTTTGATGTTAAGTATTTAAAATCATGGTTCAGTTTCACTAAATCCATGCACTTGTGCTTCACCAAAAAAAATTTGTTAAATAAATCAACAAACCTTAACCTACCAGTGTTTCCATTTAAAATGTAATCAAAATTGAGTCGAACCTTTATTTGAGGTTCAATAAAGATTTGTCCAATGTTATGTAAAAACATTGTGTAAATTTACTGGGATGTGAACATTTCATAATTGCAATATATAAATGACCAAATTTTATAGCTGGTGTTTTGGCCCAAAATGTTTGTCAAGGCATTGCATAAGAAATGGTTTCAACAACAACTTCTGACTGAATACACAAAACAATAACATTTTGCTTAAAGAACACGAAGGTTACCAAGCTGTAAACACATTTAAATTAAAAAAGAATTAATAACATATCTGAAACACCATCACAGTAGCCCTTTAAAGTATAATCATTCTTTAGACACAGATCTACAAATATACAGATCTGACAATTATACACAATTTCAGTGCAGTTAAAATACCAGATCTCTCTGGAAATAATCTGAAACAATCAAAGGCTGTGTGTGACGTGAACAGTGAAGGAGACAAAGAGAAAAGTGTGATTGTACACAGTAAGAATGACTTCTTACATGTCATTTTAAACCTGGATAAACAGAATCAATGACAATACCACAGCTGGAGAAGCTTATAGTTGATCTGCAGTTCTTCACTTAAGAGTCCATTGATGCTGCCACTATGCCATGCTGTCTTAACTGGGCTCTGATCATCTGATTCTTTGATTTCCACTCTTCCATCTGTGTGTGTAGGTGGAGGAGAGACATAAAAGAGACAGACCGACTGTATGAGCAAATGAAACCGTGTTGTCCATTTCGTTTAAAACATTCACACAACATAAAAAAAGAGCAGAACTGATGGATGCATGACTTCAGAAGTACTATTAGCAGCAGCAGTTGTTGTGGTTATAGTGGAAGCTGTGGTAGCTGGTAGTCATCATGTACTGTTCATTAACAAAGTACTTGATTCTGAAAATATGCTTACAATGTAAGTTTTATCAAATGAATGAATAACTAAAATGTTCAGAACGCTATTTCATTTGAAGTGTCTTCCTGTGGCAGCTGAAATACCTCTTGTTTGAGAAGCTGATTGTCCATCCTCAGTCTATCTTCAGCATTTAGTTCCTCTTCCAGTCGTGCATTGCTCTGACGCAGCTCTTGAATATAATCACATGCTTTGGACAAGATCCAACCTTTACTCTACACAGAAGAGCAGAAGACAATCTGAGGCAACATTTCTAATTTTCATTTAGTTTAACTAAACCTTTTTGAAAAACTAAAATAACTAAGTAAAAAAGAAAAATCTAAACTATAAAGACATCAAAAATAAATAAAAATAAAAATGACAGACAAAATGACTAAAACTATAAAATTAAAACTAAAATAAATAAAAATATAAAAGAAAATTATAGTATCCCCGTTACACTACAAAAATACTGTACATTATACCTTTGAATAAAATGTTCAAACCGGACACTGCTGGTGGCTTGTGCCAACTAAGCTTACTTGACCATTCTTGGTTGCATCCACATTGCAGTCAGGGATTGTTTTGGAAAGCTGGACAATCCAGTTGTTGATCTTGTCCCTCCGTCTGCGTTCCACTGAGGGGAAAAAATGCTTACATTCAGACAGAACTCAACGACACATTTAAAGATCTTTTTCAGTCTAATTTGAAATAAAACAGTAGGGATTGGATTAGGGGTTTGGTACATATTGCGGTTTTGGGGTCACCATTTCGGTATGGTTCGGTATGGGGGGGGTAAAGGGGAGTATTGGTGGTATTAGAAATTTCCTCAAGAATAATCTACTATTTGCTCACAAAAAATAAATAATTATAATAATTAATTAGCCTTAAGTTTTTTTAATTACTAAAAAAAAAAAAGATAATTATAGATAAATAGAAACTAAAGCACAAAATTATAAATCGGATTACAATTAATGTTCTTAAAAGGAATAAAACTCAGGGTAAATTTGATGTCTGACAACAAATATAGTATATACTAAAATACATATTTCAGTTAACGTAATTGCGCTCCTTTCTGATGCGCACCATCATGCACGCACATGAAGTCTTTTAATTAATTTAAAAGGAGACATATTATGCCCCTTTTTACAATATGTAATTTAAGTCTCTGGTGTCCCCAGAATGTGTCTGTGAAGTTTCAGCTCAAAATACTCCACAGATCATTATATAATTTTGAAAATGCCTATTTTGAGTGGAAGCAGAAACACGCTGTTTTTCGGGCCAGTCTCTTTAAATGCAAATGAGCTGCTGCTCCCCGCCCCCTTTTCCAGAATAGAGCTGCGCCATTGGTGAGCGTGATTTCACCAAGTACAACATGTTCCTGGATCAACATCCTTGTTGATCCTGGAACATCATGCCAATCAACCAATCAGAATTGAGGGATAACTTTTCAGGAGATGTCAGTTTCAGGCTTACAATCAGGGTTAGGTGCTTCTACACCCTTGTTAATCAGCTATCATTTCCCTCTGATTTTAGGAATAAATTATGGGTAGGGTAAGGTTAGGTTTAGGGGTGGGGATTGAGTTAAGTCTGTATTTTTGGACAGTAATGTTAATCCAGGATCAACAAAAGATGTTGATCCAGGAACATGTCTTACTTGGCAAAATCACGGCGACCCTGCACCAATACAGCTCGTACCTGCTAAAAAAATCACATCTGTTTTGGTTCTCATTATCATGTTTATCGCGCTGAAATCATGCATTTTAAACCATATGAGTTTAAACTTCTGATATACGGTTTTCTGAGAGCACACATCCAAAGCACACGGAAAGAAAGCGGCGGTCACAGCATGCGAGTACTAAACTAAGTTCTCATTCACACACAAGTTTACGTTAAAAACAAACACGAGTTACAAAAAAACAGTCGGTTATGTCTGTGAAGGTAAACAGCTGGGAAATAAATCGCATGTTTATTTTAGATCTGTGTGGCAGCAGCAATATACATGAAATAAATCAATAAATCCACTGCTCTCTTGTCTCCTCTGAGGCTGGGACTGTAAATAGTGTTCTGTGCTCGTCTATGCAGCCAATGACAGAACAGTTAGCATGTTTTGCTCAAACTTTCGCCATGGCATTAGAACTAGTACACCATTGTCGCTTGCGAAATCACAATAACGGCGCCGTGGGTGGAAACTGGCAGATTAAGGGGCGGTAATATTATAATGAGATCCCTTTGCCACGTCACCAAGGGAGCGAAATCTGACGCGCTCGTTTTCTCAGACGCTTGCAGAAAAAGGCGTACCAAAACAAAGTTACTGGGTTCATCTTTTTCACGTTTCCTTGGTTGGTAGATGCACTGGGGACCTGATTATAGCACTTCAAACCTGCAAAAGTCAGACTTTCATGATATGTCACATTTAAGATAGCTGATAAAAACAAATTGTTTGCGAAACAGAAACAAGCACATTTATTTAAGTTCATTATATTTACATAATGTCAAATCCATTGGAAATTAATGTAATAGTCTATGTGTCTAAAGTTTCTAATGACTGCAGTGAGGCTGATCACACAGGATGAAGCTCAAATCATAAATTAATCTAGAGATCCAAAAAAAACGTAATATGTTCATATAACAACATCTAAATTTAAGAGATATTTCCACTAAATGCTTATAATTTTAGTATATTCATTTACACTAAAGAGAAACTCTTCTGTTGCGCTTTGTTCCTGTAGTCGACAGCGACCTCTAGCGGCTGGATGCAGAAAGACGCACGAACGCAGACACGAGACAGCAAAGCCTGTACTGTGCAATAGCGAAAGCGGTTTCTCCAAACGTGTATTTGAAGCTTGGTTTCCCTTTCATGGGAACTTCGAACTGCATCCTCTAGGGGTCGCTATGGGGAACGCCTCGTCGTGACCGGTGTCTGAAGCATACATTGAAAAAACACCAACTCGCTGGCCGGCGACAGCCATGACGTCACTACCGGTGCGACTATAGTATAAATAGGCGCCGGGATCTACACATCATTCTCTTCTTCGTCTTCATTGACTGTTCTGTTTGAAGCGTGCATTTCCAAGGAAAAATTAAGAGCTATCTCTATTTTATTATGGCAAGCACTAGCAGAGCATTTAGAAGGTGTGTGCATCCGTGTCATCGCTATTTGACACCAGATAACACACACGATCTGTGTTGTTTGGGCGAAGAGCATGCACGCGATGTCCTCGAGGGGGCAATCTGCGTGCATTGCGAGTTTTTCCTATGAAAAAGCTCCGTTCTCGTTTGTCTCTCTTTTCAAGTAAAGAGGGGCAGCCATCTGCTTCCCGCGGTTCAGGACCCGC
>NW_015505271.1:1410426-1410965 GCF_001515645.1 Sinocyclocheilus grahami | reverse complement strand
TTATCTTTCTGGCCATAGCCCTCCAGCTCAGGTGAGCCTTCCTTTCCTTCCTGATCTCCATACTGAGATCGAGAAGGAATGGAAGAGGCCGTTTTCCTCACGCATCCATCGGTTTCAGCATACCAGTTATGCGAATAGAGGCGATGCATGAAAACGGCTATGAGAGAATGCCCCCTGTAGAAGAAACGCTAGATAGCCATCTCTCTTTGGGTGAGACATCGTCTCTCAAAACTCCCTCCTTGCCATCCGTGCCTCTTCAAGCTACATCTAAATTGAATGGCAGGGCATTCGCAGCAGCAGGTCAGTCTGTTGCTTTGCTGCACACGATGGCGGTGCTCCAGGCATACCAGGCTGATAGACCTGGATAAAGGCTAGGGCCTTTCTTCTGATGAGATGGCTGAGTTACGCCGCACCACGGATCTTGCTCTTCGTGCTACTAAGCAGGCTGCCTCTGCCACGGGCAGATCTATGGCGGCGATGGTAGTAACGGAGAGGCAGCTGTGGGTAAACCTGGCAGACATCGGGAAGAAAGAAAGGGG
>NW_015505271.1:1409535-1410066 GCF_001515645.1 Sinocyclocheilus grahami | reverse complement strand
GCCACGGCAAGACTTGACTTGCCGTGGAAGCGGACTAAGGAAGTGGCGTCGCGAGGTCGTCTCGAGGAACGTTATCTTTCTGGCCATAACCCTCCAGCTCAGGTGAGCCTTCCTTTCCTTCCTGATCTCCATACTGAGATCGAGAAGGAATGGAAGAGGCCGTTTTCCTCACGCATCCATCGGTTTCAGCATACCAGTTATGCGAATAGAGGCGATGCATGAAAACGGCTATGAGAGAATGCCCCCTGTAGAAGAAACGCTAGATAGCCATCTCTCTTTGGGTGAGACATCGTCTCTCAAAACTCCCTCCTTGCCATCCGTGCCTCTTCAAGCTACATCTAAATTGAATGGCAGGGCATTCGCAGCAGCAGGTCAGTCTGTTGCTTTGCTGCACACGATGGCGGTGCTCCAGGCATACCAGGCTGATAGACCTGGATAAAGGCTAGGGCCTTTCTTCTGATGAGATGGCTGAGTTGCGCCGCACCACGGATCTTGCTCTCCGTGCTACTAAGCAGGCTGCCTCTGCCATGG
>NW_015505271.1:1388094-1408721 GCF_001515645.1 Sinocyclocheilus grahami | reverse complement strand
CAGCTGATAAACTGCTAGTTGTTCCCCCATGGAAACTGCCGGTAGGCTGACCCCCTCCTCCTTTGAAAGCGGGATGTTGCTCCCTCAGCTACATATTTACTGCTAGCCACTCCAGCATTATAGCCATAGACATAGCGTCTGGGGATACTCTATTTTATCTATGGGCTGCTCTTTCAGGGTGCCACGAGAAACCCGGGCCCAGGAGTCTGACCCTAACAGGTACGTTTTTGGGGTATGTAGCCTAGGCCTTTGGCTGTAGGGAATATCGTCACTGACAGCCGTCTAACGTCCCAGGGGCGACTCCCATAGCAATATGTTAGAGTTGGTACTTAGTGCTCGCCATGGTTCTGGCTTCCACTCCACTCAGCATGGTGGCGTGGGTATACCGCTCTCCATAGCGACCCCTAGAGGACGCAGTTCGAAGTTCCCATGAAAGGGAACGTCTCGGGTTACTTATGTAACCATGGTTCCCTGAGTAGGGAACGAGACACTGTGTCCTCTAGGTTTCTTACCATGCTGCGGACGCAAGCTTCAGATGAAGAAGTGAATGATGTGTAGCTCCCGGCACCTATTTATACTATAGTCGCACCGGTAGTGACGTCATGGCTGTCGCCCGCCAACGAGTTGGTGTTTTTTCAATGTATGCTTCAGACACGGGTCACGACGAGGCGTTCCCCATAGCGACCCCTAGAGGACGCAGTGTCTCGTTCCCTACTCAGGGAACCATGGTTACATAAGTAACCAGAGACGTTTTTCACCAAAACATATCATCCATATCCTTTGTTAGAACTGAGATTAAGTGCTGTACAAATGCATATCGAACCGAGGGTGGCGAACGGTACGGTTCGGTCTTTTACCGAGAACCGTTGCACTCCTAGATTTGATAATGAGGTGGAGCTGCTGATTTCAAACAAAACACAGAATAACCTTCATTGTGTTGAACCCTCCGCTTGTCATCCCTGGAAGCACGCGGTGTTCCCGACTTACTGTGAAGAATATAGGATTAGTTGAAAATAAACAGATTACTGTGATTGGACATGTGGCTTTATGTATGTAATATGAGATGACAACCTCTGCTGTGTTGAGGCTAGAACGTCCTGAGGTGACATCATTACATAGAGTTGACCTGCAAGAAAAGGAATAAAGGCAAATGAATCTAAAAACTACATAATGTTGATATAATTGCATCATTCGACATACAATACAAGTAAAAGCGGCAAACTTTTAAGGGAACTACTTTCATAGAGGAAATCCATCACTCTATCACATTTCTCCAACAAACTATCAGAATAACCATAAAC
The DNA here is from genome assembly GCF_001515645.1 of Sinocyclocheilus grahami. NCBI lineage: Eukaryota > Metazoa > Chordata > Actinopteri > Cypriniformes > Cyprinidae > Sinocyclocheilus > Sinocyclocheilus grahami. The sequence continues at coordinate 1,407,420 of NW_015505271.1, read as the reverse complement.
CACATTATGTACACTACCGTTTTGGGTTGGTAAGATTTTTTTTAATAATTTGAAAGAAGTCTCACCAAGGCATTTAATGGATTAAAATACATTATAAACAGTAAACATGTGAAATACTATTACAATTTAATTTTTTATTTTCAAATTATTATAAATGATAATTTATTCCTGATGCAAAGCTGAATTTTCAGCAGCCATTACTCCAGTCTTCATTGTCACATGATCCTTCAGAAATTATGCCGATTTCTTATCAATGTTGAAAACAGTTAATATTGAAACCATGCCACTTTTTTCTAGGATTCTTTAATGAATAAAAAGTTCAGAAGGACAACCTTTATTTGAAAAATGTCTGAACATTTTGTAACATTATAAGTGTCTTTACGGTCACTTTTGATCAAATATTATGTATCCTTTCGAATTTAAATGGTAGTGTAAATGTAATTTGGCATTACCTGAAGGGGTTGGTTGAGATAGTACCGAATCAGCTGTGTGGAGATTGGCTACCATGTTGTCGGCATTTGTGTCAGAGATGGTGGCAGGATAGTAGTACTGAGTTTCAGAGGTCACTCCCTCTAGACTCTCAGACTGAGAGATTACAGACTATAAATACATGCATACAAGCACCTATTAACACAACCACCTCTTTGATATAAAAAGGTTTCAGCAACAAGCTCAAATTTCTATTGCTGTTAAAAACAAGTAATACCTGGGTTACATGTGGCATTGCTGCCTGTGATGCTGTGGTAAACCCAGTCACCACACTGACTGCTGCAGCCCCATCTGCCTGTCCTTCTAGCTGCCCGTCAGCCAGGTGGATGACCCGGTATGTTACCTGAACCATGTAGGTCAAGGGTTTAATCATCATATGTCATGATCTATATTTACTATGCATATGTCACATACCTGCTCCCCTGTTCCTTCCGTTTTTACAAGATGATAATTAATTTGCTGATCTGTGGAGAATGCGGCAGCTGACTGGATGGCTGTGATAGCCAGTGGGTCATCTGCTGTTTCAGCAACACCTGGTAAAGCAGCAAATACAGGTTATTGTTTAGTAACTCCTAAAAAAAAAAAATGGATATAAATTTATCACGTCAATTTCAACATGAAGTTATCTGATTTTGGGGTTTTTGTGCAGATGAGAGGTCAAGTATTTGATCAGCAATCTCACTGATGTTGAATGTAGGGGTGATCATCATCATAATTTTTCTGGTCATGTCCTGGCTTGGATTTCTTGTACACTGCCTAAAATGTACAGTCTTCATACATGGTGTATTTGAATTGCTTTGACCATTCTTTGCTCCTTCTTGCATGTCACAATTGGTCGATCATGTACAATGCCTGCACAGTATTGTTCTTTTCAGTCATAACCTTCAGCAAGTATGAAAACAATAGGTAAATAAAACCAAAACCCATGCATTTTAGGCAATTTAGAAAAGAGGACGTATGGTCACCCTATGGAATCTACTGATGGGTTTTTTCTTGCTAGAGAAAATTTGAAGTTTGTTCTTGGTGTGCAGGTACTGTATATAGCACTAGATGGTGCTATACAAGCGGTAAGCAGTCACAACTAAACTGAAACTAAAGACTGACTGCCACCCAAGCACTTTTATTGTTTATTTCCCTAAACACACTATGACCCAGAATGACAAAGGAACTTATGGACAGTTCAATTCAAACATCTCACCGTCTTGCAGTATGAGAGAATCTTCAGGATCATGACTTTTGGGTTCTCTAAACAAAGGAAACAAAAACGCATAAATAATTAAGAAATGCATAATTATAATGCTAGATAGCTATAATTATTAAGAACTGTTTATTACAATATTAAAAAAGCAGCGTTTAAAATTAACATTACAAAGAGCATATAATAACAACTACATTAACACTCTTGCTTTTTCAGATGATATAAAATAATTTCAGATAACACCGTAGGAGTGCAGATTTCAACAGTATGATGAGCATAAGGTGTGACTCAAGTATGATACTGAAGGTGGAACTCACTTCATATTTTTAAGAAAATTAATATCTGGACTTCAGCTTTGTGGTCCTCAAACGTAAACATTGACTGCAAAAACGATACGATACGAACAATAGCCAGTAACAACAGGAAAGCAAAGGAGCACATTTGATACCCAAACGTTGCACAACTGGACTTGCGTATATCCGGCTCTTAAAATTGTGCAACAATTCAAAGCAGGTATTTATTTAAAAAGTCCCATCACACCGTTGTGTTGAGAAACCGCCCGCAAAGCTACACAGATTAGCGACTAACTTGGCAAGAAGCAAAACAAGAACCGACACAAATGCCTTTAGCATTTGAGCTATGCAAAAAAAAGATGCGTGAAAACCATCCCACAAAAAACTTTGTATCTATGACTAATTCATCCCCCCCCCCCAAAAAAAAAACATTTCCTAGTTACATTTATTAATAGTGAGTTACCTGTTTGTCGTTAGCAGCAAACGTCGAAGCGACATATCCTTTCTGCGCATGTGCAGCAGACGTTCTAGTTATTAATGTTTGTCACTAGAGGGCGCCATACACAACAACGACATCATTTTATTTTTGTGTACTGAAGGAAGTTTATTATGGCATGTTTATAAGGCTGAGAAACATGCTAAAATATGACAGCTTTCATCATCCCAACATATGATCCCACTATAAACTTTATAAAACATCCAAGGTACATAATTTGATATGGTATTTAAGGGACATGCATCACATGACAGTGTTTATGACATCAGCATCACCCAAACCAGTGCATAAATGTTGTAATTGAAGGTTCTCTCATTTGAATATCAGTTCTTCTCTCATAATTTCTGAGGGAGGAGACACACAGATTTCATTAACTATTATTTTTGTTGTAGTACAAGCTAGAGGATTTATCAGTTGGTTTTAGGCAAGTGGTGTTGTACCGAGAGATTCATTCTACACTCAGAGAAGCTCTGACAATAGTGGCAAAGTGAGGAAAGTTAGCAGGAGCGCTGCTCCACTGTGCTGCATGACACACCAACCAGAACAGGTCTGAAGCTTACCTGGAAAGAAAAACAACATAGCAGCCCGATCAACATCTGTCAGTCCCTGATTCATTACAATAAAAGTCATAAATAAATAAATAAAAAATGCACAAAAACAACTAAGTATGCTTCCTTGCCAGTTCCAAGCAATTAAGTTCATAATTATAATTAATTTACCAGTGCAGTTGCAAAATCTACTTAGTCAATATAAATATGCAATGCCATTTTATTTAAAGGAAAAGCAATATGTAATAAATGTTAAAGTAATGTTGTCTTACTCTTGTCCACTACTGCAGTGATTGGCACTGGTGTGGTAGTTTGTTTGATGAAGCAGGTGTAGTTTTTGGGTTTGTCATCTGACAAACCTTTCAAATACAGCTTACAAATGTTATCCGCTATGGAGACAGTGGCACGGTTTTTGAAGGTGCTGTCTGGGGGGCTGCTGGTGTTGGTAGAGCCAACCAACTTATTCTCCGTCATGTAGTAGCAAATCTTCTGGAGCTTGGGGTCTGAAGCTGGAGTGAACTTGCAGACCATCTCCAGGTTTTGCTCCTTAGTCAAACAGGATGAAAGCTGAAGGGAAGTCTGGGCAGAAGCAGCACCTAGAAAATTATAACGCCAACTTAGCCTTAAGTTGGAGTCGTTTAAAACTGGTACAATACTTGAATGGCCTAATATACAGTAGATTAGACTGTGATATCCGTTCTGTGTACTTTCATGGGATAACATTGTCAATTAACATCATACTCAAATATGACTCGTGTAATTTTGGTGATATTCATAAAGGAAAAAAAAAAGGAACAATGAAATTACCCAACAGGAGAAATGTAGCAAAGACAGTATAGTACATCATCCTGACCACAGTATACTGCATTGTGCACACAGCGGAACCTGGAGAACAAATACAAGACAAGTCACTTACAACACAATAAATTAATACTGATCACCTCAGTAGTGTAAACGATATGTATTTCGCCTAAAACATGAACATTAATGACTTTTCAGGACTTCAAGCAAGTAGTAAGTGTTCATCTGCATGCATATTATTAAAATTTATGCGCATGAGTTTTGGAAAAAAAAAAAAAAAATCTATAAATTGCTGGCAGTGATTACAGAAAATAAGCGCTCTCATATAGCCACTGCAGCAAATGTATCAATATGGGTGGGGTCATGACATGTCTGAGCAGTGAGCACATACAAATAAAGTGCCCTCTCGGTCCGATCTAGGTGCCCCCGGACCGCGACTGTGCACTCGTAACTCCACTACTCCCCTGCCCCTCCGGAGGTCTGTGCACGCCGCTGGTAAAAAGTATTATGGTTACAAAAGCACTCGGATACATGGACTCCACCTGAACTACACACAGCGTTCGGTGCGACTGGACTGGTATGTGACTGAAGAACTCCCTACAAGGCCCCGTGCATCTCTTTTATCTCAGGCAAGACTGAACTCGTGAAGATTCTTTTGAAATGACATGTCCCATGGGACATTCTTTGGCAAGAATTCAGCTCGTGCTTCAGCAATAAAAGTACTTCAAATCTAATATATTTTTTTTAGTGGCTTTACGTCGTCATTTAATCTGATAACGTGTTTTAGTTCAAATTAATTCCACTTTAACGCGTCGTGAACAGAAGTCAAGCTAGCCAACTCCATTTTTGGGTGGCGTTGAGTAATGGGGACCAGACGCTACGCGCACGAGTTAACTTTCCACTGTCTTTGATATTTATATAATATATGATATATAAACGTTCTGGCGGGATGCAAGTGAGTTTGTAGCGGTCTTACCTTATTTCTGCTTTTGGATGCTGGAGCTGTTGGTCCGTTATTGAGGGAACTCCCTTAGTGCTCACTTGAGGAAGACCGAGAGGAATGGATGGATGGTGAGATTAAGTAGAAGGAGATTCACGCCCATATGCATCACGCTGTGTCATTAGAATAAAACTACGACCTGCCCATTACCACCAGCTGAAACGGGTGTGAATGCTACAAATGGTTGTTCAATCAACAAGACAGAGCTCGTGTAAATAATCTAGACAAAGTCCTGTAAATAAAGTTGGCAAACAATGTTAAAAAAAGGGACATTTGAGGTTGCCACACCCTTTAAAGATGCCTCAGATATTTTATCGTGCACGCAAATTCAGAAATATAGACATATTAAGCTACTCCGTTGAAACAGGCGGCATGCTAAAGGAGTGTTAGGTCAAAAACTTGGCTCCATTTTGTAAGTTCAGAGAACTGCCCTTTTTTGAAAAGGTGTCTATACACTCTTAAAAATAAAGGTGCTTCACGATGCCATAGATCAGGGCTGTCCAAACTCAGTCCTGGAGGGCCGGTGTCCTGCAGAGTTTAGCTCCAACTTGCCTCAACACACCTGACTGGAAGTTTCTAGTATGCCTAGTAAGAGCTTGATTAGCTGGTTCAGGTGTGTTTAATTAGGGTTGGAGCTAAACTCTGTAGGACACTGTCCCTCGCCCTGCCATAGAAGAACTTTTTTGTCTAAATGGTTCCATAAAGAACCTTCAGCATCTGAAGAACCTTTCTGTTTCACAAAAGGTTCTTTGTGGCGAAAGAAGGTTCTTCAGATTATAAAAAGGTAAGAAAGAGATGGTTCTTTAAAGAACCTTTGACTGAATGGTTCTTTGTGGAACCAAAAATGGTTCTTCTATGGCATCGCTTGAAGAACCTTTTGAAGCACCTTTATTTTTAAGAGTGTAGTTTCCAGAGGGTTCTGCCAGTGTGTCTCTGTTCCTCAAGTATCTCTTCATGTTTACAGTAAAAAAAATCCTAATGCAACCTAATTAAAATCCAAAAAGAAGTAACAATGTTTCGAATTACACCAGTTAAAGACAAAACGTCATCAGTCTAATACATTATTAAAATTGAATGGTAACAAGCATGAATATATCATGCACAAATTAGTTATTTATTACTATATCATGTTTTATTGAATGATATGAATTAAATTAAAACTATAATAGCCTACAATTAGAAGCACATGACTTCTTCAGTAACACATAAAAAATTGGACAAAACCATTGTAATTTCATACTGTACTACAGTGAAAGTGTCGTGGCGTGTAGTCAAGCATTGGAACCCATACTCAGAATTTGTGCTCTGCATTTAACCTATCCAAGTTTACACGCACAGCAGTGTGCAGTGAACACACACATTCTGGTGCCCAGGAGCAACTGGGGGTTCGGTGCCTGCCTCATTTTTTACTTATTTAATTTCTTATTTTATTTACCCACTATCTTTACTATTTACCAACAGAGTGTGGCATCACGCTGAGTGTGGGTATTGAGGGTACTGAGAGTTGTGGAAGAGAGCTCGTTCACAAATATCAGTTTACATTTCCACACATTCCTTTTGCCATTAATTCTATAATCCAGTGAGATTTTTAAATGCACAAAGAGTCTGACAACTGCCAGTGCTCCACACAGAGATCTGATCTCACCTAATCCAGTCCGTCTGGAATTACATGAAGAATCTGAAAAAAATGGAGGCAGACTAAATCCCGAAGAACAGTGGCAACCTTTCCAAGATGCTTGAAGAACCTGAAGAAACCTATACTGACACTACAGCAAAACACAGAAATAACTGGCTTAGCACAGTAGTGTGTATATATAAATATTATATCATAATATATTTTTAGGTAGGTGGTCCCTCTGGGGGGGGGCTATCCTCTGCATTAAAAAGTTAAATGGTTTTTTGGCATACTGTACAGAATCTTATATGGTTAAATCTCTGATAGGCTAGAGAGTTAACTAACTAAACTAAAGCTAACTAAGAATAATTGTAATCATTCATAACAAATAACAGCACTTTTACATTCTCAAATGTGTGTTGATGTAATTAAAAATATCTGCACAGGTTACACTCTATATTCCTTTATTGTTTTCTGACATTTCTCAGTATAGATCCTTCAAAAAATAAGACGAAGCGATTGAAAGACAATGAAAGAAGGGAAGACAAAAATTTTCCTCACAAATATAAGTGTGTGAAATGTGCGTGTTGGTGCTTGAATATATTTATATGCAGTATTTGTGAGTCATTATGGTCAAAATGAAACAGACAAAGCACTACATTTCTAAAGCTCAGATTATACCTTAAAGCCAACCTAAGGCACTTAAGGTTAGTGCAAGGAAGCATGTGCGAAAAGCAGCTAAATGTGTGGAAGCGCACAGTGCAGTTAAGCATGTGCATACAGCAGCTGCACAATGCATGCAAGCACAATGGAAGACACGTACATGTAAGAGTATAATTCAATACTTAGTTGTCATGTAGCCATAATAGTCTCATTCTTGTGTTCTTTTCCAGGCCTGTATCATTCTTTCCCTTAAACGTAACTAAACAAATTTCCTTGAATTGTTGTATGCAGAATATTTAGTTGCATCATGTGCATCAGCAGTGGTGATGTCCTTCAGACAGAGCTGTCCTTATTCAGGTGATAAACAGAAGCGCTAAGACAATGATAAACTTGAAAAACGCATTTTGCACTGGACAAATTGCAAGGATCGATAAACCAGCCAACCAATAAATGAGATTACAGATTACCCTTACAATGATTTCACTCCATTATTTCTATAAATATTACAAAAATTATATATAATATCTTTTTGAGCTACTATATGACTTGATTTGACGGAAACACATAATTGATACTGTATAAAGGTATGCCATGTATCAAAATAATATCTTTTTCTTTTAACAGAGAATATTCTGGGTGATAAATATTTTGGATGCCTGATCACCTCAAGCTTCGTCACATCGAAATCATAATTCTTTAAAAATCCTACAATGTGATTTTCTGGATTTTTTTTTCTCATTTTGTCTCTCATAGTTGAGGTATACCTATGATGAAAATTACAGGCCTCTCTCATCTTTTTAAGTGGGAGAACTTGCACAATTGGTGGCTGACTAAATACTTTTTTTCCCCACTGTATGTAGATTTGATGCTCAAGAAACATTTTTTTTATTATAATCAATATTGAAAACACTTGTGCTGCTTGTCGGGTCTTTACTGTCACTTTTGATCAATTAAATGCATCCTTGCTGAATAAAAGTATTCACTTCTTTCCAGAACTCTTCCTGACCTCAAACTTTTGAACAGTAGTGTAATAGAACGGTAGCATTTGGCTATATGACTACCTTCAAATGCCTGTTAATTGGAAGTTTTTAGGTGATAAGAACACGTTCACCACTAATGTTCTTTTCATGTTTAATATCGAACAGCATTTTGAACAGTGGGTCGCATACATCATGTCTAGTTTGTTGTTTTCACTGTGAATCCTGAAGATGTAATGATGATGATCTCCACAGAAACTTAAGGGGCTGTCAGAGAAATCAACATAAAAGTCAACATAACCATGTAAGATGAAAAAATATCTAAATATAAATGTAAATTAAAATGTGAAAGGCAGGTAAATGTGAGAATGGCTTTGAGCTTTAGCCTGCTTGATGTAGAAGCCCAAGAGCAACAGGAAGTGATGTCACAACTGCAAGCATCCATAGTCCAGTGTGAAAGGATATGGTTAATGCGGAGCACACCAGAAGATTTCCTGTTTGAAACAGAGAAACAAATATTGAACAAGAGAGCCATAACTTAAGAGCTAACAGATTTTGAAAGCATATAGATTGTGAAAGCCCACATATTTTGAAAGAAGAAAATGTCACAAGCAGTGACGGCACCTTTAATTTAAATACAAACAGGCATTGCATAACTATTAGGTAATATTTATTGTCTCTCAGCATATGTTAAGGAGGACTTGCTGAGGCATTTTAAACTCACTTTGATGGAATGCCATGCTATTCTCCTTCCAGGTGCTGCCCTGATAAACCCTGCAGGTGTAGGTGTACGCGCGGTCATCGGACATAGGCATCCAGGTGAGGCGACAAATGTTAGGTGGCACCAGGGTCACATTGGCTCGGCGACGGGTCTCAATAGGTGGAATCATGTGGACCGGGGTGTTTGGGTAGGTGGATCCCATGAGTCGCCCATCCTGTTTGTACTCACAGAATGGGCCTGGGATATTGTAGGTCTCTGGGAATTCACAGTCAACCCGGAGGTTCTTCTCAATGTAAGTAATGCAGGAGTACATCTGTGGCCCTCGAGGGGTGTTCCAGAACCATGAGTTAAAATCCAAGAAGCTGGGTTTCTGGTATGGATTTGTTGCAGTGATCACACCCATCATACATGACAGACATGCTACTGGGAGAGAAGCACAAGCACTTTAAAATATGAAATATGAGTTTGAGGGTTTGCTAATGCATATGGAGCATACTAATGCTAATTTTCAGGAATAAGATGAGCATTTTTTAAATAGAATAAGTATGTGCCTCTAAATTCCTACACATACATTTCAGATATATCTATATGTGGCCTATTTTAAAAGCATTTTTACTATAAACAGACATGGGAAAGTGTTATGAGCACATTTCAGAACAGTTTACTTCAAAGTAGTATTTTAAAGCAATATGTGCTTTAAAAATCTATTAAATAGAAACTATTTTTGGAGAAGCAGATGTAAGGAAGGGTAATTGGACCTGATTTGTTTGGCCAGTATTGGTACAGAATGTACTCTCTCTTTTTTTTACTTCATTGGAACGTACAACATTTTGTAAAGTTTTTGGCACTTGCTATGTGGACACACACACACACACACACACACACACACAATCATGGACATGATTCAAAAAAGCTTAAGTAGTCCTGAGAAAAAAACTGAGAAAAAAAAAGAAGTCAAACTTGTATTGTTCACAAAAATGATCACATTGAAAATGAATGGGTAATGAATTTCATCAAGTGGAAACGTTTAGTACTGCACCCAAGCAAAATCTTACTGAAAGCTCATTTTTATGAGATAGCAGTCTCAAATGTGTAACGCAACATATTTAGATTTATGGCTTTCATTTTCTTGCCATTTTAGAGTAAAATGTGTTTTGGAAAATATATATTTCACATAAAATTTTAAAATAGTATTTTTGTGCATTTTTCATAAAAATAAACTTAAACATAAAATAAAAACTTTTTTTGTTTCACTTTTTAAATGTCCATGTCCTACACTTACAAGTATACTACTTGTACACTGATATTTGTAACCTCCTTCATATTCACGACATGTGTCATGTCATGATTATGAAGGTGTCATGTCAGTCTTATGCACACCCCTTCAAGTAAAGTGTTACCCTATAATGTGTGTTATTAACTTATTCATCCAGTATCCCATTACCACAAAACCCCATTTTGGTGTCCGCGTCAAATGAAAAAAAAAAAAAGATATTATATCCATAGAAAGCATATTAAGTGGAAGTAAAGTGTCTACTTTCATGTTTGATAGTAAAAATAAAATGTCAAAATATGGGTGAAATAATGTGCCTTCATTATTCAGGGTTACAGCATATATTTAAGTATAAATGACCGCAGCCCACATTTAAATGTAATTTAAGCCTATACAGTAATTTGGTATATTTGAAACAGAACAATAAAAGCCTTGTGGAATAAGTCGCTGAGGCAATACATAAAATGTGTTGTACCCTGCTAACCTACTAATAATAATTAAAATACAGTTTATTATGTGCTCTCTCTCTTCTGTTGTATCCCGTCTCTCAGTCTTTGCATCTGTTGTTCAATGCTTCCCTCTATCGCACTGGAGGGACGATCATGATCGGTCAACACATCGAATATGACTTTGACATTTTGTATACATTAGGTTTTTGACTTTCAAAATGCAGTATATTTCATTATAAGCGCAAGTATTCAATTCAAAAGAATCATAAGCCTAAGTAATAACATCGCGATACTCGTGCTCACAGAAGCGTCCCATCTCCATGACAACGCAAGACCACCAGAAAGAAGGTTCGTGTCACGGCCTGTGAAATCGCTTAAATATATTTGTGTATTACAGTGCTTTTGAACGGCAGTTACCACATCAAGGTTCAGCAAGGGCTGTTTATCCACAAAAAGCACCCGGGAACCGTGTTTTTCAAGCTGTCGTCTCGCCCTACAGGTTGGAGATCTTCTTTCAAAAAATAACTAAAATATGCGAGCATTTGTAATCGACATGTAGTAATTGTTATTTGTACTTTTTTCATCATATCGTACAATCATCTATAATACATTTATTTTACAATTAGGGTTTAAAGGAGTCGGAAATGGAAAGTCCTCGTGTTGGTGTGGTGAGAGAGTCTATGCTGCATCGTCCTCTATTAATTAAGGTCAGGACTGATATTGAATATGGCTTTGAGTGCATAGCACCATGTATGAATGGCTTATTCTCGCATATATAATAAACAAACAAATAATTAGTGTTAATGTAAAATTCCTACTGTGTTTCACAAATAAATGGTGGAATTTTCACTTTATTGTTTGGAAAGGCACAACAAAATAACGACATAGCCTAACTAAAATGAGCACTAGATGGCAGAGTTAGTCTCTGAATAAATCTCACCGTGACACTGAAGTTTGTGTGATCTAGTCCAGTTTCTCAGCACTGTTCCTGGAGTACCACAGCAGGACTACACATTTCGCATGTCTACTTTATCTCACACACATCGTTCAGGTCACGTAGCACGAAAATGAATAAGCTAAAGAATACGTTTTTTTTGTTTTTTTTTATAATATACATCCAGAATGTGCAACTCACACTGGTTCAATCAGTCCGTTTACAGTTTGGCACTTTTAACGTGCACATTTCCTTTATACAAGAATTCAGAAGAAAATATACTAATTTGTTGGTTACAAAAACATAGTAATTGAAACACCGAGTCCCCTGGAGATAATATAATGTTTCACGTTTTTGAATGAAAAAAAAAACAAAAACATGAACGTTTCATATTCAATACATATATTTAACAAAAGAAATGCAAGAACTCACAGACCATTAACAGCCTTCTGAGAATAACTTCATGTGTTTACAACAAAGTGTGAACTTTTAAAAATAAAAGTTCCAAAAGGGTGTTTCCACAATGATGCCATGGAAGAACTTTCAATGAATAATTTTTTCTTACAGTGTAATAATCTAAAAACTTTTAGTGCAGTTGAAATGTTCCATGGATGTTAAATGTTCTTCTTAGAACTATAGATAGCAACAAATAACTTTTATTTTTAAGAGAGTGCGGTACTGAGATTTGAGGAATGGTGTTTTTAAGAAAGATGGTGCAGATCATGTTTTTTTTCTCTGCCTTCTCCTCTAGTTAACCCTCTTTCTGAAACCCAGTGCAAGTCTTGAATCTCTAACTAAGTACTTCCCGCGTATCTTTCATCTAATTCTGCTTCATTTCAACTTCATCAAGTCTTCCATTGGAGCAGAAGGAAGAATGAAATGAACCTGCACAATCCTCCGTGTTTCTCCTTTTCCTTCGCTCCCATGGCCTTTCTCTCTTTTCACACTCATCCAATCATCCTGTCCATTCCTGGTGGGATAAGATGCCTCTGTTAGACCTTTGCTTGCGCTCGCCCCTCCTTTCTTTCTAATGTTCTCTAGGGTTATTTGATATGCCCCTTTTGACTGATGCAGAAAATAGGATTACTGTATTTAAATGACTATGATAATGAACTGCGTGCATGTTCCTATAGTCTCATGAGATCAAGGATTTCTCATTCTTTTTCATTGTGAGCAGTCATTGCTACAGGTTTTGGCAATGCGCTGGAACAATGACAGAGTCATCTGTGAGGATTTAAGCTTTTGTTCTTGTGGCGTTGCCTGATGTTGCTCTATTTCTTCCCTCTCGCGCGTCTAGCTTTGAGAGCTGTAGGTTCGAACATTCAACCTTCTTTGCTCACTTGCAATATAAAGGGAGATCTGTGAAAGGCTCATATTCATTAAGAAATAGGCCAACTGCAGCAAATCCCTTGTGCTGAGCACATCTCTTGTCGGCCTGTGCAGCAGTTCATCATCGCAGAAGTTTTCTCTGCTTATGCAGGGCTGATATATGGCTGTCCCGTGGGGAAAAGGGACATATATCTTAGTAATGTGCTAATGGGCCTCAAAGTGAAAAGGAGATGAATTAGTCTGCATCTATAGAACCGAGCACCCAAAGTGTGGTTTTCTGTGATTGTGACCAAAAGTTGATTGTGAGAAAAATACAAAAAGGCCTCTCCTCTCCATTCCTCTCCTCTTGTTAATTCCTTTTTGATGAGGCATGGCCAATAAATCCTGTTTTCATGCCTGTATTCCCTGATGACCAGTAAATTAGAGATCAGGGGAGCAGATTTGGGGCTTTTGTTGTTCTCTGGTGTCCGAGAGAGCCCTGCTGTGCAGCAGGCTGGCTGGGCCCCATTCACAGTCCCCTCTTCCCACTCATTACCATTCACTTCATTCAGCCCATGTAGCTAATGTTAGACACACGGCAATCTGCGGTTCATTCTTAAGCAAATCTGTACTGTAGCCGATATTCGCCTGCAGCGCTAATTTATTATGTATATGTGGTCTGGCCTAATGCTGTTTTTTCATGAATGAACTAAACCAGATTAATAAAAATATATTTTAAAAAGCATTATCAGAGAGATTTTGAGAGTTAGCAAATTAAACTAAAATTTCGTATAGTAGCCTAGCGACTTTAACTGGCCTGTGGAATTTATTTAAATTGCGCAGGAACTGGCCTCATCGTTGACCTTCACCCACCTCAACTGTTCATAGGCATCTACACTTAGGTCCATGCAAATGGTGCCTCTCTACCACCTCTGCAAGGTGCTTTAGCTTCCACACAGTCACTGTAGCAACACACAGGGCCTTATTATTAATGAGATCCAGCTGGGACTGCTGTAGTGTAGACACAAGCACAGAGAGACAGATACATAACCATGAACCCAATACATAACTGTAAACTGCTTGCATAATAGATAAATGTAAATGAGATATGAAAAGAGACCTTTGGCATATGTAGTCTGTCATAACAGGGGCCATATGCGTTCATTTATGGATTGAGAGAATGTAAACACATATATCATTCTTGTCTGTGTTCAGTTGTATTGCTAACTATGTATGTAGTCTGTGGGGCCGCTATCAGCTGGGTCAGTGACAAATAAGAAAAAGGAATAATCCAAGTTCTTAGAAATGTAATCACTTTATTCACGTTGTTCTCATGGTTTTGAAAAACATTTTCAAAAAAATTTAATTTTATGACTTCACAACACTTTGAATTGGCAGACATGTTTTTTTTTTTAAATATATATAATATTTTAACTAAATACCATACCAAACTACTTATCAAGGTTTTCTTACTTGATTTCTTAATGAATTAATAAATTAAAATGAGTCATTTTAGTTCAGCAATTAAAACAGGTTCAATACAGGAGAGGTGTATTCAAGTCAATGTATATAAACTCCCGTTTAAAAGTATGAAACAGTAAAAGCAGTAATATCATGAAATATTGTTACAATTTAAAATAAAAATTATAGTAGTATTTTATTTCTGTCATGGTAAAGCTGAATTTTCAGTAGGCAGATTTGGTGCTCAACAAACATTTCTTACTATTATTCATGTTGAGAACAGCTGCTTAAAATATTTGTGGAAACCGTGATGCATTTCTTACGGGATTCTTTAATGAATAGAAAATAGAAAAGAACAGCATTTATTTGAAATAGAAATCTTTTTATAATTATTAATGTATTTACTGCCACTTTGATTAATTTAATACATCCTTGCTGAATAAATCTATTCATTGTTTCAAAAAAGATCTTATTGATGGCAGACTTTTGAACGGTGGTGTATCAATTGGATTGTTCATGTATTTTATATAAATTAATAGATACAGAATAAAATAAATAAATAATGCCACTGACCCAGCTGCATTTTTGATTGTCCATGTACAAGTTTAGTCCAGGTTAAGGATAGCTTGAACGCACCGCTTATTCACATGGTTTAAATGCAGTTTGTGATCCAAGTTGTGGGCCGTTTTTTTATTAAACACACCCATACATACATCTAAAGCAGTAAGATAACACTCATCTGTATTGAAGAAGGGTAGCACAAGCTTGCCCAGACACATGCTCCCAATTAGCTGGCCCTCTTTATGGAAATGCCTCATCAATTATACCCAAAGCTTCAGGATTTGCCACACATAAAGAGAGTTAGCATCTTAATAACCAGCCAGACTATAGATGAGATGAGATGAATGTGCGTGTATGTTTGCGTTGCACATATGCGCGCATTGACATTCTGGGGATTTTAGAAGTGGGCTGATATTAATTTAGAGTTGACGGATTTAGCTAGAGAAGAGAAAAGCTGTGATCTGATGAGAAAGTTAGGGTTATGATTCCACTTTCTCTTCTCTCAGCATTTTTGACCTAATCCTTATTAGTAAATGTTTTTTTTCTTAGCTGACTTAAACATGTTGGCTTTTTCTGGATTGCCTTCTAGCACATACAGTGATGAGGTAGAAATTATGAATATAGACCATGTTTTCCTCTGCTTCTTCATGACAGGGAATATATTTGAATTCTCTCCCCATGAATTGTATCAGATCACACAGTGACAAAGATACAGATTCTTTCTTGTGCTTCCCCTCTTCCACTTTCTCTCCGCCATTCATTCCCTCTGTTTAATTTAGTTGAGATGAAGAGATTAATTTTAATCCAATGTGCCTGCTGTCCTGTAATCAGGCACCAGATGGCGCTGAACTGGGTTGGAAGAGCGGGATAATAATTAGTGGAGACAGTTTGGTGAGCATTACTGCCGTTATCCTCTAATCATCATCATGGGCACTTTTATTTGTAAGTCTGACGAAGACACTCATGGCGAAGCTGTCTGTCAGCACTGAGGAGATGAGATGATCAGGCCTGGCTCGCAATTCTCCATTCCGCTGCCTGATAAGATTAAACCGGTTCCACGAGGACCGAATAAACCTACTAGGTCTTGGACAGGAGGAGCAGACCAGTTTTATCCTGAAGCTTCCTCTCTAAAATGTGTGCAAATCTAGTAGCAACATCTGAGGGAAAAAACAAAAACAAAAAAAACTTGTGCAAGTGTTCAAACAGGACCGGCAACAGGACTGAAAAATGCAGCAATGGACTCTCAGGGTCAGTGCTAAACTAATCTCAGCAGCTCAAGCGAAATCCTAAAAGCACACACGAGTAAGAGAAGCACAAAAGGATGGTGAAATTAAAGCACGGGGGCCTGAATAGACTGAAGGGGTCTCCTAAGTAAGAGATGATTATGTCCCCCTGTTCTCCGTCTCTTTTAGCCTGTGTGAATAATCTGCTCCCACTGACCCTCGTGTAGCCTCTCCTGAAGCGGCCCTATTCTCAAGCCGTCCTTTGGCTCATTCAGCAGGTCCATGCCTGGTTAATGAAAACACAATATAGAGACAGATCACCAATAAATGACAATATAAAAGGAGCTTTTGCTTAACATAATCCTCCGCCCGACTTGCCTTTTCTGTTGTCCTCTTCTCTTTCAGCCCTTTTATTGCGCATGAAAGGCCCAATAATGTTTTGAGGGGTCTGATTAGCCGTTTTACGCCAGCAGTCAACACGTTCCTTCAGGCATCTCTAATTAATCTCCTCAAAACAATCTGCAGATTAAAACTGCGAAGGGGATTAAAGGGCTGGCCGAGAAGCCTGGTGGCACTTACTCAAAAGATTGGCACTTTTAAGACGCGTTTGATACGTTTCAGCAGATAATGTTAACTAGAGGTTGGGTGTCTGTGAGTTAAAAAGGCCAAGAAAGATTTAGATTATCTCAATTTCACCGTGCTTAGGAATTCGCCACAAAAAAGAGCCAAGTTTGGCAGTCGAATTGGGTTTTTGGTGGGCTTTACTTGCCCAGCATGATTGGTGGGGGTCCAGTGACAAATATCTTTCAAATCCATTTTTCAATGTAGACTATTCAGAGCTCAGAATAATGAAGGATTGAGGGTTTTTAACCAAGAATTAAGTCTTTAGAGCACAGCAAACACACAGAGATCTCCAGAGATGATGGCAGACTCACTGTGCTGATTCTTTTCTCCCTCCAAAAATCGCATACGGCAGCGTGAGGAGAACCACTGACATGAATGTGACTCTGTGACTGACACATGAGCACACCTCCCTCATGTTCCATCAAAGATCAAAGATACGTGCTTCTGGAGTGCTCAGGCACCATATTCCACAGATCACTTTTGATACATCCGGTTGTCACCTTTGCCGTGGTTTGATTCACAATTTTCCACTTTTTCGCAGCTAATCTGCTCTTAAAACAAGGCTTTGAGCTGTTTAACAGAGCTCAGAGAAAAATAGTGGGGTTTTCTTTTGCCCCATGAGAGCTTCTCTCTGAGTAGATGATGATAGGGGGTAAATACACCCCTCCCAAACAACCCCCCAACACACACATGGTAGGATAAGTGTTGCCTTTTTCAACTCTTTAGCTGTCAGTCATCTTACAGTTATGACTCTGGAGACATAAATCATACTCTACATGAACTGACTGGACTGGATGACATTGTGCTAGTGATTCAGACTGAGTCCTGACTGAAGAAATCAGCCATCAAGATCACTCACATCAACGTTCAATGGGAATTTGTTTTTACTGTGCTGCCAGACACCACAGTCATTTGGGCTTCTTTTGCGGCATTTTTTATGGTAATAAGTTTGTGCATAATTATGATTTTATTAATAGACACAATCAGATGCTTTGGTGTGCTAGGGTTTGAAGGTGTGGGTTGGAAAACTGCCTGTCAATCAAGAAATATTTTTCTTGAAAAAACCGCCACTCTAGAGGTCCGTAAATCTTTGACATTGTGAGGCATGCATTGTCTTGCGCCGTTAAATGCTTCAGTTTAACAGCGCCTTTATTGTGGTGATGTAATTGAGGGTGATTGACAGTTTGATTGACAGTTTATAGGTTCAGAAAAAAAAGCTTTTAAAAAAACTAGAGATACTGTTCTGTCAAAAAATACACACAAAAAGGCCTTTGGAGAGAAAATTAAATAAATATTCAGATAAAAATAATTATAAAAATAATTATTATTTATAAATATATCCATGTTTAGATTAAAATAATTATGAAAATGTACTTTTTAAAAAAAATTAATTTTCATTTAGAATTTAAGTCTGTTTATATCTATTTAAGTTTCCTTACACACAGAAGGAGTTTGTCTTGGTGAAGCTTCCAGTGCATGATAGACAGATGTAAATGTATACATTTATTTAAATAAAAAAAACATAAGGACTCTATTTATGAAATATTTGCATTTATCTCATTACTGCGTTTTCTCTATAGCCAGCTCTTGGAAAGACCAAGTCGAGAGGTTTGTCCTATCCAGGACCTGACTTTGTTTTTGGGACAGCGACCACAGTTCAGGATGGAGGAGTACCAGAGGGTAGGTGGCAAAACACATCCTGATTTTGAAGAGTTAAGGCCTGTTCAAACCAAGCACGATAACTACACTGAACAAAACATTTTTTTAATGTTTTTGCCCCCATTTTTCATGAGCTGAACTCAAAGATCTAAGACTTTTTCTATGTACACAAATGGCCTATTTCTCTCAAATATTGTTCACAAATCTGTCTAAATCTGTGTTAGTGAGCACTTCTCCTTTGCCGAGATAATACATCCACCTCACAGGTGTGGCATATCAAGATGCTGATTAGACAGCATGATTATTGCACAGGTGTGCCTTAGGCTGGCCACAATAAAAGGCCACTCTATAATGTGCAGTTTTACTGTATTGGGGGGTCCGGGGGGGGTCCGAAAACCAGTCAGTATCTGGTGTGACCACCATTTGCCTCACGCAGTGCAACACATCTCCTTCGCATAGAGTTGACCAGGTTGTTGATTGTGGCCTGTGGAATGTTGGTCCACTCCTCTTCAATGGCTGTGCGAAGTTGCTGGATATTGGCAGGATCTGGAACTTGCTGCCGTATACGCCGATCCAGAGCATCCCAAACATACTCAATGGGTGACATGTCAAGTCAAGTCAAGTTTATTTGTACAGCGCTTTTCACGATACAAATCATTGCAAAGCAACTTTACAGCAAATTAAGTTTCTACAATATTTAGTGGTAGCTTATCAGTGATAAGCTACCAATGTCAATTAATGTACATATGGCAGAAATGTACGGAAAATCAATTTAAGACGTAATAAAACAGACGATGAACACTATTAACAGCAATTATTATAAGATGCAATCAAACTTATAGCAAAATGTGGTAGTTCTGTATGTTGTTTCAGGGTTGGCATCATCTGAGGTCCTCTGAGGGGTTGGCATCATCTCAGGTCTTCTGGATCCAGACTGAAGCTTGTGTTTTCCCGTGGCAAAAACAGAGAAACAAATATAATTTGACATAATTAGCGTAGCTGCTGTTCCAACCAAGCAAAATTGATTTGTTTA